>NC_079897.1:3807269-3911452 GCF_024868665.1 Triplophysa rosa
TCGCTGAAGTTATGATGGTAACTTTGAGGCTAAAATTTATGTGCCAGACATACATATATGTTTACAAAAATTGACTGGATCATGCCTGGAATTATATTCTTCACTTAAAAAATACTTAGCAGATATTTAAAATAGACATTTGTTGTTTTAGTTTAATTACAGTCAATTAATTGAAATTATTCATTTATAAACATATAAGTGACCAAAAAACGTTGTCAGTACATTATGAAGTACTATAGCCATGTAGCTGGGTTATTATATTGTGTACAATTAATCTTCCCTGTCCCAGGTAATTTATCCAATAATTCTGTATATATGTACTGTGTCCTTATAAATAAAAAACAAATGGTAATGGTCAAGTGTTTACAGAAGTATGAATTAGTCTGTGAGATGATATGTAGAAACTTGATTGACAATTTGATATTAAAGGAACAGTTCACCCAGAAATAAAAATTCTGTCTTCATTTATTCACCCTCGAGTTGTTGCAAATCTGTATAAATGTCTTTGTTCTGATGAACACAGAGAAAGATATTTAGTAGAATGGTGTACTTATCCTGTACTGAATTTTTTGTAGGAGTTAAAATACTCCTACAAAATTACTTGTGAATGTACATAAATGTCAAAAGTAAGAGTACTGATCTTATGATTCTTGGGACTGAATGTCACTGACAATTTCAGTCACCATTCACTATTTTTTAACAAATGAAAGTGAATGGTGACTGCGGCTGTCATTCTCTAATATTTTGCCTAACGTGTCCTTTGTTGTTTCAAAGAAACAGGTATACCTCAACGATTACATAATTTTATTTTTGTGAACCGTCTCTTTAAATGTTGATTCCACAAGGTGGCTCCCACAGTGTGTCTGCTGTAATATTATTCACCTCTCTGCAAGTATCACAGGGCAGAGATTTTCTCAAGTTAAGATATGTGCGGTTGTGGGTCATTTCTGTGAACAGTTGTCCTCCACTTTCTTGAAAGATGCCACAAAAGTAGGTCATGACATTTAGCCTTAAAGGAAGAGGCGGTCTTCTGTGGTTCTTCTATACATACCACACACTCTTAAAATAGAGGTGCTTTATGATGTCAAAGAAGAACCTTTTTTGTCTAACTGGTTCCATAAAGGATCTTTAACATCTGAAGAACCTTTCTGTTTCACAAAAGGTTCATTGTGGCAAAAAAGGGTTCTTCAGATTATAATAAGGTAAGAAAGTGAAGTGAATGACTGAATGGTTCTTTGTGGAACCAAAAATGGTTCTCTTATAGCATCGCTGTGAAGAACCCTTCAAGCATCCTTTTTTTTTTAAGAGTGTAGTTGAAAGTAACGGTTTATTCTTGGCCCTTCATCGGATAAAATCTTGACCAGATTGTTAAAACCTTTAAAAAAAGTTCGTTTAATTATAAACATCTATCACTTTTTTTGTTGTTGCTTGAAAAATCACAATATTATTATAGCAATAAGCCATGGTTTACAATAATTTTATAACAGCTAAGGGGTGTTAGCTTTAATAAAATCATCATAAACTAAGGTTATGGGGCTTATTGCTTTTATAAAGTAGTTATTCGTATACACATTTTTCATGTAGACTTTCAGAATGCAAAATTTCTTTGGCTCTGCGTGTAAACCATTGATAAAAACAGTTGAGTATTTTTTTACACATGATGGATTCTGACTGCCAATCAAAATAATCCTGCCAATATCATGATGTAATGTCAGGGTGTAAACCCTCCTTCAGCCCATGTCATATGGAGAGTAAGGTTACTTTTGATTTTAGAGAGAAGCTGTTTTTATCTGTTTCATTTTATCCTTGTATCTTATCTTTGCCCCAAAAACTGCCCTGCCCACCTTTGGGGGAAACCAATCCAAGCTACTGAAGTTATGCATTCATAATGTAACTTTGTGTTACAGAAGAAAGAATATAATACTGTGTTGTAACGGTGAGTAAATTACATTTCAAATCAGGCTAACAATATATAAAGTACACAGCAGAAACAAGTTAAGAAATTTCCTCAGTGAATTTATACACAATCAATCCAGAGATCCCAAGACAGGTAATTTTTCATTGAAATGTAGGTGAAATGATAGCAAACGTGTGGCTTTGTCGACTAACCTCAGACACACATTTTTTTTCTTGTTTCTTGTAAGTACTCGGGGTAAAGTGCAAGACTGGAAAACCGCAGTGTCGTAGGTGCTTTATGAAGGAGTATTTTTCTCCAACCCACACTGTAAAAAAAATTCTGTAAAAAAACAGAAACTGGAAAAACAGAAATATACCGTAAAATATATTTTTTCCTGTAAAATTATAAATGTAAAATGGCCAACTGGTGCTACAATATGTTTGATGTATAGTTTAAGTTGGTTTGCGTTCGCTTCTTCCAAGTAACTAACTTCAATGTGTACAAACTTTAAACAGCAGATAAACACTGTTAATACATATTGAGGGACAGGGAGAAGTGAGATAGAGAATATAACGTCACTCACAACGCACACAAAATTTGCACAATTTGCCAACCGGATGAACAGGTTTGGATGTTTCGTCTGCACGTCAGGGTTGCGAATTTCAGCTCTGTATTTCTTTCGATTCAGTCGAATCGATCATTACTCATTTCTCATTGGATGACAGCTGAATCCTCTACTACAGTATGTGTGTATTATGAACATAAATTGAACTTATCATGTTTGATATCAAATCCACCTGCATTTAGAGAATGATCTAATTTTAAACAAAAGGAAGAGAATATGTTTTGTCACTCCTCCCCTGCTTACCGTTCTCCATGACCACAAAATGCCAAAGTACATAACAGAGAAAAGCTTGTTTCCTTGGCAGATTCCAAGGTGTGTTGTCTCTGCAGAGCACTGAAGAAAAGCACCTGAAGTCTTGACAGACAATCTGAAGACATTATGGCGGATTCATTTGAGAAATCAAGGTTGATACAGCCTGCCGGACCACCACCGTACCAGGAGCCCACTCAGTACCCATATGCTGGATACCCTCCGCCAGGAAACTATCCCAGCACTTCTGGGTATCAGGGTCATCAATATGGAGCTGCATTGGGCCCATGCAACCAAGAGCCTTATCCAGGATGTCCGGCCGTCACCGTCCAGCCGGCGGTTTACGTGGCATCTGTTCAACTGGTCAGTGCACCGCCGGATTTCCTGGGTTACTCCATCTTTACCATGCTGTTCTGCTGTTTACCTCTGGGCATTGCTGCACTTGTTTACTCCTGCACTGTAAGTATATACAGTATAAATCTCTGTTACCTTTTTCACGATGTTTCAGTGTGTTATACACATAAGATGCATTCACTCACTAAACTTACGTTAACATAAACTGGATATTTATCTGCTTAGGCCAAAAGGAAAGCATTGGAAACAGGAAAAACTTGTTTGGATTAATTCCTCACAATGTGATGATTCCTGTAACTTGACTGCATGGTAGAACATCAATATATAACTTAAGTGCACTTTGCACTCAAAAAAATGATTTTTTGATGCTGTTCACTTAACTTGAACAAATCACTTTCATTTAACACAATTGTATAGGTTTCTAGCTCAAACTTGATAAAACCATATGCCAAGGGCATTTATGTGATGTACATTTAGAGGTTGACTTCAAGCAGATATAAACATTTTATCAGCCTGTGTGATACTGTAACACAGGTTACAGTATACCTGTGCTGCCAAAAATGTCAAGACTTTAAACGTGCTTTCTTCAGAATGAGTATTTTTAAAAACAGAAGTGTTATTTTCCATTTGCTTTCCAGACTCGCGAAGCTGTCATGTCCGGAGACAGAGAAATGGCAGTGAATAATTCCAGAATGGCTTACATCCTAAACAATATCGCTCTTGGTATCGGCCTCGCAACCATTACCGTCTGCATCATTGTTGGCGTTGAACTATCTAATAAGTCTCACCATTATCCATAATTATTGCAGTAGGACAGCAGTAAATTGATTAATATTATAATTGTACACAAATGGTTCAAAGGTGAACACACGTTTTGGTTATTATTTTAAATCTGCTTATTGTTGCTTAGATTATAGTTTTGACACTTTTAAACTTTACATTGGTGAACTGTTTCTTCTGATATGGCTTGTTTACCACAAAGGTACTGTATCTATGTGGATTTTGTTCCTGACTTTTAATTTTCTATTAAAACTCTGAGCCACTGAAAATGAAGTTGGTTATTATGTAGCATAATTGTTCTAGCCTTTTTTCTTTCTAAGACTCAACCCAAGTTGACCCACTGCGTTTCTCATGCACTAAATTCAGATACTCAAAACAGTCACAAATAAGTTTTGAGTAGATTTTGAAGACCACATACCTGTGCTTTTTCTGCCTCAGTGAAAGATCAACGTGGCTGTTTGACATGATGATGGATTTGTCAGAAAGGTTCAAAGTCACATGTCGCATTCCTGTGTGTTTATCTTGTAAACTTGACTTTTGTTCCCAGAGCCTCAGTAAAAAATCTCTGTTCTTTACTTACCAGAAATGATGTAGAAGCCATCCAGTTAGATCAAAGCTGTGTGAAAGTCAGATGAGAGGTGAAAGTTACGTCCTAAGGGGGCCCACCAGATTGGATATTTTTACATACTATTTTAGCAATTGAGGACAAGCTTTCCTGGTTTTGCCAAGTGATGTTATTGGGTCAATTTCGTTATTTAGCCTACTCTGGGAAAACTTTCCAACCAACCAATAAGACTGGAGTGATAAGCTTACAGTTCATGTAAAGTTTTACGCTGATTTAAGGAATAAGTTATGATTTGAGTTTGCGTAATGTGGATAACGTTTTTCTCTTATTAGGTAAATTCAGGTTGAGAGTATGACATTTGCAGCAACCACATTTTCAAACATTACAAAAGTGCACACATTTTGGGGACTTTCCATAGACGTAATGATTTTTCTTCTATACAGACTGTATGCCCTAACCCTATCACTAAACCTAACCATAACAGAAAACATTTAGCAATTTTACATTTACAAATAAACATCATTTGAATCCCCTCAATGTAAGTGGTTAAGACTTTTTCAATCATTGTGGGAACATTTGGTGACACACATTTGGTGGCACACAGCACAGGGGACACAATGGTGTCACTAAGATTCACCTGCACTGTTGTTGCAAATATCTACTACACTTCAGTTTCTCTTCATTTATTTGTCCACCCAACCCAGTCTCCCTTTTCCTTTCACCCTTGAACTTCAGTGGCCATTAACTAATGTTCAATAACGTTCCTGTGATTCCAGAGCTTCCTTATTTTGAACTTTGCAGTATTTTAACTTTTTACTGTACATTTGCAATGCTTACATTCATTTAAATGTGTGTTTAGTATTACTCAATTGCTGTACTTTGACTCCCATTTAATGATATGCTGAACACATTTTAAACAGTAACCATAGATCACAGTTTTTATGTTAATACATCTAATTGTTTCTTTGGTATTGTAACCAAATTTCATGTTACTCCTCCCCTACGAGCTACACTCCTCCCATTCGCCTCCCTCCAATGTAGACATCGCTGTATGGTGCGAAAGTCTGAGACAGAAAAGCCTGAACCAGAGGACAGCGAGGACACAAAAGAACAGAAAGCAAAAGGGTGCAAGAAAAGGGCATTACAAAATCCAGCAGAATAATGGATCCCAGTAAGTCATCACCTCCTCAATATGCACCCCAACAATACGCTCAAGGTGGCCAGCTAATTTCTCAGGCCCAGTACAGCCAAGTGTCTTATCCAGGACAGGTTCCGGTCACTGTACAGCCGATGGTTTATGTGAGCCCGACTCCACTGGCCCGTCCAATGCCGGATTACATGTGTTACTCCATCTTTACCCTATTGTGCTGCTGTTTACCTCTGGGCATTGCTGCACTGGTTAACTCCGTCACTGTAAGTAAACTTGTAATTTACACCATTTTAATTTCTTCAGTCTGAATTTCAGAAATTAGATCATGCTTTACACTCACTTTTTACACTCAGACTCGAACTGCTAATATGTCTGGACAACACCAGTTGGCAGAGAAAAGCTCCAGAAAGGCACGCAACTATAACCATGCTGCTCTCATCATCGGCATCATCATTCTTGTGTTGTATTTGGTCTACATCTTTGTTCTGCAAGACCGTCTGCATCAATAGAGATGAGACATTTTTTGTTTTAATTACATTCTGAGTTACAACTACGTGACCAAAATATACTTAAATATACTAAATGTACTTACTTCTCAGTACTTTCTCATGAGATTTAATCGTAAAATTGGCTTATTTTGTGTACTGTTACACTTTCCTGTCCTAGACCATTTATCCTATAGAATTGTGTATGTAGGCTACTGTGCCTTTTTAATCAAGAAAAATAATAAAATGATTTATGAAACCATAATCACGTTTTTCGGTTTGAAAGTATTCTTATATTTTTAAAAGTACAGTACAAGTAAAATTTAGTTCAATTTGTCCAACCAGAAGTAAATCTTTTATTTTTAAGTCTTCTATTATAACTCATATTTTTAAACAAATGAAGGTGAATGGTGACTGCAGCTATCATTCTATCTTGCCCAATGTCTACTTTTGTGTTTTATGGGAAAAGAACATATCATACGGGTTTATAATAACACCCAATAGTGACATAATTTTAATTTTTGGATGAACTATCCACTGTTAAAATGTTCACTTTACAATTGGTATCCACTTTGTGTACAAACCGCAGAATCTTTCCTATTAAAATGTTCTCCTCCACTAAAATAATTTTGATGTGACCAGTAGTTAATTATTAACAGCATTATCTCCTTTTAAATTACACCTGTAGTCACACAAAAATGTGACGGTTTAAAATGAGAACTTGATTCAGTTTAACTTTAGAAAACAATAGATAACATCATGCGATTTTGTATTTCAAGTTTTTCAGCTTCCCATGAACGTCTTTCAGTTTTGTTTTTGTGTGTGTGCAATGTTTCATCAATTAGCACAATACAGAATTAAAATCAAGGAAGCCGATATTAAAATGATATTAAAATAATTTTATTGGTCAATGAAGGTGAAGGACTTCAAAATGAAAATGTGTTTGAATCCACAAAAAACAACACATCTGTTCTCTTTACTTTTCTAATATTTTGTTTAGATTAGATAATTATCTAATGTAAAACTTTACTGTTTTTTACCTCTGCTTCTGTCACGGTCCTACCTTCTTGTTTATGAATTCCTAGTCGTGTGGCAGGATCGGGACAGAGCCCTTAGGTTTTATGTGAGAAAACCATGAGTTGTTTGTTTTTACTTCTCATGTGTTTTCTCGTGTCTTGTCATTGGCCCCGCCCCTCTCGTCTCATGTATTGCTTTCCTCCCGTGTCTAATGTTCCCCACCTGCCCTCGTTAATTATCCTTCGTTTGTCTTTCCTTTAAATAGCCCTCATGTTTCATTGTCTTGTGTTCGTGGATTGCGTTTGTACCGTGTATTGTGTTCCTGTCTAAATCCCTAGTCAAAGTCAAAGTCAATGTCAAGCCTGTGTAAGTCTGTGAGTTTGCGTTTCTATAGTGTTGTTCTTTTACTCTGTCTCAGTTATATTTGTCCTGTCAGTTTTTTATCTAGTTTTTGTTGGTTTGCCCCATCGTGGGTTTTTGTTTTGTTTTTTTGGTATTTATAAATAAATATATTTTGTTAACCCCTTCATTGCCGGCCTGCAATTGGGTTCTTTCCACCGCCGATCGTGACAACTTCTTTATTACATTAGTACAATATGTATATAGTATGTTGTTTCTGGGAAAGCACTTTTTAAACATTGTAAAAGATGTAGTTGCATATTAACAGCCCCTTAGTGTTTGGATACGTTTCTTGATTCGGTTTTTGCAGGTTTCGGTTGACATTACTTCCACAATGTGTGTTGCCCTAGTTTTAAAAGGAAGTGGTACACCTGAGAATTGTCACATATGAAGTGCAAACTTTCAGTATGAGCAATGCACCATCATAAAATAGATCCTAATCTAAATACTGAATTCTAAATACAATTACAAAACAAAGTTTGTGTGACAAGGTAATAATTTAATATTTCTTTTGTCAGCCTGAATACAAAAAATCAAGCAAAAGAGTAATGTTTGTTATGCAGTAACTCATGATTGTGTTGCAGCTTAAGGAATTGTTTAAAGGACGTAGGTTTAAAAATAAATTGCATTGCCAAAACTGCACGGCAAATGGGTTTGACTAAGGTCTATTTTAGTCATTTTAATAAAAACAATAACATTCGCCATACAACATTCTTATAGAACTCCGACTTTGTTGTAATAGTATGAGAAGAAATTATAACTTTAGGATTCTATTTCAAGGAGCATAGATAGCCTAAAGCAACTTTTTAGTCAGATACAAAAGTCATATACAAAACATTATGTTAAACGAAGGTCCAAATTGAATTAGCAAGATAAATAGGCTACAGATAAATGAAGCGTGAATACAAAGATAACGGGTCACGATTGAAATAAAGGCTGTTGTTTATTATACCATGTTCTGTTTGAATACTCGATTCTGATTGGCTGGAAGGTGTGCATTAAAACCGTTTAATGCACAGATAGCTCCAATAAGAGCCGTTGAAAAACAGAATTGCGACACACTTTGATCTCGCTTCCGCATGGTCACGTGGTTCATGGAGCTCTGAATAATTCCAAACTGTCAGTCTGTTTGAATGGGTTTAAGCGGTAGAGACAGTGGAAGCAGCTTTATTTGCAACAAATTTCACTAAATACCAACCCAATGTATGCACTGATTACTATTGATTAAATTTATAATAACATTTTGTCTGATGAGTGTTACAGAGACAGTAATAATCAGTTTTGTGTGTTTAATTTGACTAGGAAGAAGGCATAATGTGCAATACATTAACAGTATGCATGTTTCTTATGCTTCCATGATCATCAGTACATGTTAAATTATGTTAAGACATTCACATAAAATCAGGGATGGGATTTTTCTGTATACGTAAATATGGATTTCCGTATTTTCGGACCTCGCGGGACGACCGGTGTACTGTAAATTGCACAAATCCGATCTATTTTTTCACGGGGGGGGGGGGGAGGTTTTGCGAAGCGCAGGGCATCATCATTCAACCAGTAAACTGGGTCCTTGAAGCATTTACATCATGCATGTTTGTTGAGACGCGCAGAACGACTGCTTTTTTATATATTGCTGGCTGCACAGACGGATCGGTGAATGATAAGTACCGTCAGAGGCGGATTAACCATATGGGCAATTGGGCGAGTGCCCAGGGGCACCAAGACTTTAGGGGCACCAAATAAACCCGCGATACAAAATATTTTTTTATAAATGTACATAAGCAATTGATTTTTAAGACTTAAGTCACGCATCTGCGCTAAATAGGCGTGGCACCATGTGCGGGAATACCCCCACTTTCAGATAAAAATGGTTCTGTCCGCCGCACTTTTTCGACACACCTCCGCCAACATTCCCGCCCATGTTATCTGGTTAGTTACATAGATTTGAGTGAATTAACATTCAGCCAATCACAAGTAACTGTTATGAGGCGAGTCGTCTTTCGTATACACTTTAATCTTCAAACAGATAGAAGCGGGAACGATGCAGAGCGCATTGTTGTAGCGGCGACTAAAATGCGGTGATTAGCACTGATTAATAAAGGTATATGTACATGGCATGCGTCATAAATAAGATGTTATAGTGCCAATAATGTATGCTAATAGTACGTGGAGGTAAGGCCACTATTTAAGGTCCAAACCTGGGTTTTAAAGTGAAAGTGAAGAACGGTGTCATCACTATAGCAATCAATTCTTATGTGTCCTTTTTAGTGGAGTACACTTTTATCTTAGTACTTATGTGATCGTTTAGTAAGAAGAATATACACATACTGTGCTTAAAAAGAGCGTTTGAATAGCTGTATAGCAGTTAAAATAGTAACAATAACGTTTCATGTTATTTTTATGAATAACCTTGCTATACATTGTAATCTGGTGAATGCCACTTTGGTGAATTAAAGTGCCAATGTTCTGAAAATCTGTACATTGTTCCATTGTCCCCCTAATGTGAATACATACATGCAAACTATAGTGTGTGTGTGTGTGTGTCCCTGTACCCCCACTTTGTGGCATTCACAACATTTACACCTGTTAAAAAAATGTTAGTGATTTTTTTTCACTACATCAAAACCTGAAATGTAACATTACAACAGAAAGCAGGTGCCCCTTAACTACAGTAGGCCTAATTGTTAAAAATGCTTGATGAAAAGAGTTGTTTTTTGTGTTCTATTCTACAAAAGTGTCATGTTAATGTGTAATTCTTGTAAAATAGAATATTGTAAATTGCTGAGTTTCATTCTTATAAAATCTTTTAATATATAAATCTTTTAATGAGTGGATTCTTGCGTGTGGGTAGGTGGGTTGATGGGGGGCACCTCTGGGGCTGTTGCCCAGGGGCACCATGAGGTCTTAATACGCCTCTGAGTACCGTGACAACAGACTGCTCTGTCTCCTATGCTTTTGCAATGCTCTTGCGGTATTTTTATGGTTTATTCATCAGTCTGGCGCAGCCCCGCATGAAGACCAATGCATCAAGAGAGTCCGTCGAAAAGGATGGATTAATACTTAAAAACTCGTAGTATAATTTTAACTAAAATTCATTTTCATTTCAGTGGGAAACTGAACAGTGTTTTGACAGTGTAAGTTACAAAATGAACCGTAACATTTTGGAATTCTGATTCGTCTTATATTCATTACAGCAACACTTTTGACTATGTTGACTGAAATAGCAAAATTGCCGTAAACAATTTAATGGCTTGAAATAGTTCACTTTAGAATTACATTGTAATGATTATTCACTCACCCTCATGTCATCCAAGACGTCCATGTCTTTATTTCTTCTGTAGAAACTAATCCAAGGTTGTTGAGGAAAACATTTCCGGATCTTCCTCCATATAACGGATTTGATGGGGGGCAACCTGATTTAAGGTCCAAATTTCAGTTTCTTCGCAGCTTTAAAGCTAGTTTGTAAAGACCGCCGCTAGAGGGCGCACAATCAAAACAACAACAATGGCGTAGCTGGATGATGCCGTGAAGGAGCGTGGAATGATGGGATCTGTTGTCTTCAACTCCACCGCTGATGGCCATCAATCAGACGCGAATGAGAAATCATGCTAGCGGATGAGGTAAAGTAATAAAATTGTATAAATATTGAGTATAATTGTGGTCCATAAATAAGTGACTGCTCGAAACAAGCTAGTGGCTGGCTTGCTAGACGCGACTTCCGCATTTGTCCATATCACTTTTGTCATGCAGTTTCTACGTCAGTACAGGGGGTAACAAAGGGTAACGCAGATAAGACGCCATTGACAGGCGACTGCACAGCCCCGTGTCACTGTTTAGAATGGCGATTTTCTCACGATTTAAGTATTTGGAAACATTTGAGATATTGTACTCAGCTAAACAAAATATATAACACTGGCCTAGTGTTTTTTTGATATTTTACTGCAAAATTGTTACAAACTACACCTTTAAATGGCTAAACGCGACACCAGCCAATTAATTAGGGTGTCTTCTAGCGAAACGATTACTCATTTTCTAAGAAAAATTCTACTTTTTGTACTTTTTAACCACAAATACACGGCTTGCACCCAACCATGTTGCGCATTCACGACTTCCCGTAATACGTAATCACCTTGGAAAGGTCACGCGTCTGACGTTTATACATCCCGGATGTATAAACAGATGCGTGACCTTTCCAACGTGATTACGTATTACGGGAAGATAAAAGTAATTTGTCAATACATAATCAATGATTGCAAGTACATGCACCACAAAGAACGCTGAAAATTGAAAAAGACAAACTATTTAAGTCAGTAAGAGAGATTTTATTATATAATTTTATTTAATGAGCAGTTAGAAAATCTTTAGAGAAAATCATTCAAACACACAGAAAAGCCATTTTTATTTAGGAAAACAATATTTTGTTTCAAAAACATCCTTATAATAAAACACCAGTTTTACAGAGATGTATTTTATCAACTTAGCAGCGAATGTGTATGGGAAATAGTGAAATTAATGGGCTTCAATGCAGTGTTTGGAACTATAGAGCCCATAGACATAATAAATACCTAGACGCCGTTGAGAAATGTAAACAATGTCGTGTTTTTATCCAGAAAACTGCAGCTCCACCATTCACTCGTATGTCTTTGTAGTCGGCTTTTGCCCTCACCAATATGGCAGTGGCCTTGATGTACAATCCAGTGGACAATGAGGCGTCTAGGTAATGGAGGGGACAACTTATTTTTGTAGGCTAACCCGGAAGTAAGTGCCGCGCTGGTTCCCTCGACCAAAAGCCTATACATTTTTCCTATGGAATGATTTTGCGGACTAAATTAAAAAGGTATTGCAAACTGCATTTGCAAATGCGTTTCCTATTTGTTCGTGTCAAAATAGTGACATATTTCAAATGCAAATGCAAACCGTTTGCATTTGCATTTACGCGAACGTACAATGTCTGCCAAATTTCAAAAGGAAAAGCAAAGTCTATTTGCAAATGAATTACGAGTTACGACCATGCCATATTTAAATTGCAATATCAATTCCCCATATGCTATTTCACTTCCTCTGGCGTCGCGTATTAAGCCTGCCAAAACTCAAATGAAATCGCAAATCCCTTTGCATTTGCGTTTCCCCTGACTTGAAAAGAAACCTGTCAATCAATGGTGGGGGTGGGCTTATTCAACGCGGCGTGTTTGTATCGGGAAGTGACATCATTCACCGTCGACTGGAACTTAAGTAGATACATGTGATACAGCTAAACACATTAGGAGTGAAGTTACAACTGCACTCACAATCGGCGTTGAAAACAGTGCAGTTTTCAGATTTTTTTGTTTGGAAATAACTCGCGCTGGAACTCTGGGCTCAGAGCGGCATCACTTAGCATGTGAAACTTCAGTGCAGGATGGATAATCATCACCTTCTGCAACATTCCTCTACACATGTTTGTTTATGGTATTCGTTTTCACAGTACTCCGAAGTCAAAGCGAGGACATGACATTTATTGACAACACTGTGACCGTATTTTGCATCATGATTAATACGTGTTGTAAACCATAACAAAACATGTTCACTTTGAATGAATAAACAGCATCCTGTATTATCATTGTTGTTCATTATGCATATAACAAGTTAATAATAAATGACAAAAGTACGTGAATTCTACATGTCTTTATTTGTGTATCATAACATAGTGAGACAAAGACAAACTTGTGCTCCAGTGTTTTAGTGAGTTTGCTGGACACAGAAGTAGCTGTCATCTACAAATTACTGGATGGAGTTGTTGCTGTATTTAAAATTTAATTTCCGAACAGCCTTTTCAACAATATGTGCAGTAAATGAGCCCATCAGGTGATGCACCAACCTGAGAAATTAATGTAATTATGATGAATCCACACTGCTTCAATATGACTTTTATTGGTAGCTCATTGAGATCACCAGACCACTGTTTGTGTTCATCTGTTTATCGAGCTCATTGAACTTCTTTAAATTATACTTGTTAAGTACCGCAATTGTGATTCATTGTAAAGATTTTCTCTATATGAAACTTTGCATCTGATCCTCGTTTGTTCCATTATTGCTATTTTGGATTTTAGCTATAGCTGAATCCCTTTTAGCCACAACCGGTGTCGCCCTGACGGTGTCACCTTGGTGTTGGACTGCCACCACTGCGACGGTGAATGACGTCACTTCCCAATACAAACACGCCCCATTGAATAAGCCCACCCCCGCCATTGATTGACAGGTTTCTGTACAAGTCAGAGGAAACGCAAATGCAAAGGGATTTGAAATTTCATTTGAGTTTTGGCAGGCTTAATACGCGATGCCAGAGGAAGTGAAATGGCATATGGGGAATTGATATTGCGATTTAAATATGGCAGGGTTGTACCTCGTAAGACAGAGGTAATTCATTTTCTTTGCTTTTCCTTTTGGAATTTGGCAGACATTGTACGTTCGCGTAAATGCAAATGAAAACGGTTTGCATTTGCATTTGAATTATGTCACAATTTTGACACGAACAAATAGAAAACGCATTTGCAAATGCAGTTTGCAATTCCTTTTTAATTTAGTCCGCAGAATCACTCCATATTTTCCCATAGACTTTTGGAAGATCGCAAAAAATAAGCTCTCTGATTGACAAAGGTTTATGATGTTTACACGTTTTGTCTATCAAGATCATATTTACAAATTAACACAACATTTGTTACTTTTGAAGCCGAAATACAATTGGCAGAAGTAAAAAGCTAACACGATGCTATAAACAGACTACATTTAAGGTCGCTCGATATCAACGTTACCACCACCAAGCCTCTGACAACTCTTTCAAACTTTATTAAAAATGTGTTCCCTGGTAAGTAATTACTCCATGAATGAATCCGCATCTACGTTTTAAGAGATTTGTGCCCATGTTGCATTATGACATCAGGAGTAGCAAAGGCAGAAATTTCAGATGCACGCTCTGTAAGCGGCACCTGCCAGTAACCCTTAAGCAGGTTGAGTTTGGTCACAAATTTAGCATTTCCCACACGGTCTACGCAATCCTCCATGCGCGGCATAGGATAGGAATCAGCTTTGGTTAATGCATTTACCTTTCTGTAATCTGTACAGAACCTTGAAGCACCATCTGGCTTGGGAACAAGAAGACATGGGAAACACCATGGGCTAGAACTAGGGACTGCAAAGTTATGTTAAAGTAGAAACTGTGTTTCTTGCCTCATCAATTCTCTCTTGAGTGGATTAACATGATAAGCCCGTCGTGTGATGGGAGCATGCGAACCAACATCAATGTCATGTGTTAATACTTGTGTAGTGGTGGGTAAATCACCGAACAAATTAGGATATCTCTTAATCACATTTTTGATATCAGCCTTGGCAGACATGGATAAGTGAGACAACTTTTCTGAAAGATTTGACAGAGTTTCTGAATTGGACAAACGAGCAGAGGTAAATGTGGCACTATTCATTTTCAATCCATCGATTTCTGGTGAATATTCGGAGGGTGGTACAACTACTGGAGCAACAGTAAGGAACGAGGTCTTAACCTCAGAGCTAGAGCGTGCCACGTATGCCTTCAGCATATTGATATGACAGACACGTGATTTTCGCCTACGCTCGGGGGTGTAAACCACATAATCAGTATCACTTATTTTCTCTTTAATCTCATAGGGACCGGTGAATTTCGCTTGGAGCGCTGAACCAACCACTGAAAGTAACACGAGAACGTTATCACCAACTTGGAAAGAGCGCTCGACAGCCTTTTGATCATACCGAACCTTCATTTGGTCTTGTGCAGACCCAAGCGAGCGTTTTGCCAGTTTCCACAACTGATGCAGTCGTTCGCGAAACTTATTAATATGATCTAAAACGTTCCTAGTAGGTGAGAGATGGTCGGACGAAAGTATTTGTTCCTGCAAAATCTTCAATGGCCCACGCACAGTGTGTCCAAAGATCAACTCTGAAGGACTGAAACCAAGGGAAGCTTGAGTCGTAGTACGAATGGCAAATAATTACAGTGGGATTTCTTCATCCCATTCTTTTTCTTGTTCTACACAAAAAGTTCGGAGCATAGATTTGAGAGTTTGATGGAACCGCTCGATGGCACCTTGGGACTGAGGGTGATACGCACTAGATACTTGATGTTTGACGTTTAATATTTTTATGACTTTGGCGAACACTTTAGACATGAAATTTGTTCCTTGATCAGATTGGATAAATTTCGGCACCCCAAAGGTAGTGTAGAATTTGACGATCGCTTTGACAATTGCATGAGCTTTAAGTGAACGCAGAGGTATCGCTTCAGGATACCTGGTCGATGCACACATCAGCGTTAACAAGTAGGAATTTCCGGATTTGGTTTTGGGCAATGGCCCAACACAATCCATCAATACGCGCTCGAAGGGTTCACCAATAGCTGGTATCGGCTTCAATGGGGCTGGGGGAATAACTTGATTGGGTTTGCCAGATAACTGACATGCATGACATGACTTACAGAATTTAGAAACATCAGACTTCATCGAAGGCCAAAAAAAATGTTTCAACAAACAATCATACGTTTTTCGAACTCCTACATGTCCAGAAAGTTCATGGTCATGTGCTACACTCAAAACTTGCTCTCGAAAGGGTTTTGGAACTACAACTTGAAAAGTGGTACCCCATTCATCGGTGGCATGACGATGAGACCACTTACGCATAAGGACGCCGTCGTCAACGAAATAGGCAACTCGATGCTCTGGCAAAACTTTCAACTCGATAGCAGCTGCAACACAGGAACACAGAGTTTGATCGGCACGTTGTGCCTCAATTAACATGTTTTTTCCAAATGGCAAATCATCCCTAGGAAGTGCACAAATTTTTACTTCTGGATCAACTTTTTCTTCCGTCTCAGCAGAGTAGTTATTACACAAAAAGGTATTTGACAAATCTACAGTGTCTTCTAATTTCTGAGCTTGAGCTCGGGTCACCACACATGTGCTAAACACATCAGGAAACTCTTCCTGTAACTCATCTTCATAATGTACATCAGGAACATCTATAACTTCAGGTAAGCAAAAAACTTTGTTACCTGCTAGGTCATTTCCAAGTATAAGCGCTACACCTTTAACAGGTAACTCCTCCCGAACTGCCAGTTTAACTTTCCCAGAAATAATTCCAGAATACAAATAGACATTGTGTAAAGGAATTTTAACTACTGAGAGGTCAATGCCTTGCACTAATACACTGGAACCACAGCTTGACTGCTCTGAAAATGGCAGCACACTTCCCAATATTATGGACTGAGAGGCACCAGTATCACGGAGGATGCGAACCTTTTTCATTTCAGAGTCTGCTTTGCTAAACGACACCATACCGTCAAAAATAAATGGCCTAAATGCAGATTCAGTGGATGTATCTAGAATTTCTGGCTCGGGGGAGAATATGGGACACTCCACTAATGCAACACTTTTATAAGTGTTTGTTTTCTTGCTAGTTTTACGTTTTAGCGTGGGACAGGTGGCAATGAGGTGTCCAACTTCATGACAGTAAAAACATTCACGGTTCTCCACATTTAAAGCACCTGAAGCATTTCTGGGTACTGTCGAAGAATCTTTACAATTTTGGATAGGATCCGCAACACTGCGCTTGGTGGTTGTTGGAAACACTACTTTATGTGTTAGTACAAACTCATCCGCAAAAACAGCGGCTTCAGAAAGTGAAGACACTTTCTGCTCATTCAAGTATATCACAACTTTCTCAGGTAGACCATTCTTAAACTCTTCCAACAATATTAACTCTTAACTGCTCGAACGTACTAACCTTCTTTGCAGTGCACCACTTCTCAAACAAATTGGCTTTGTCTCTTGCGAATTCAACGAATGTTTAACTGGTGGTTTTTACATGATTTCGGAATTTCTGTCTGTATGCTTCGGGAACTAACTCGTAAGCGTGCAACACAGCATTTTTCATTACCTCATAATTCAGGCTCTGTTCAAGTGTTAAGGCGGAACAGACTTCCTGTGCCTTCCTGATGAGTTTACATTGTAACAGGAGTGGCCGAATACTCTGTGGCCATTTTAAAGTGGCGGCAATGCGTTCAAAAACCGTAAAATACGTGTCGACCTCACTCTCACGAAATAGTGGAACTAATGCAATTTGTCTTCTTATATCAAAATCAGGTTCACTTACTTGTAAAGTGCGTCGCGGTGCAGGAATCGGACTCGGAGTGGAAGCATTCTTAGGCGGTGATACAGGCATAACCATGCTGGGGGTATCAGCAGCTGAGGGGTGAATAAGTTGTTTAGTTTTTAGCTCCAGGTCCAGCTCTTTGAGCCTGATAGCTCTCTGGGTTTCAAGATCAACTGTGCGCACATGCAACAGTTGGCTCTGATATTGCTGTTTGCTCAACTCCAACTCCAGATCTATCAATTTGATCGCCAGCAAAGGATCACTAGGTGAAGGAAAGTTAGCGGGCTCCATGCTAGTTAACTCCGCAGGTTTGGGTTCCGCCCCCTCCCCTACGGAAGCTGACAGTTGACCTGCAACACCCGCTTCACCCTCTCCTTCATCAGAGAAAATGCCACGTTCAACCAGATGCTTATAAATCACTTCCTTAATGTCCGGTTTCATAGCACTGCGAGTAATCTGGATTTGATATAAATCCGCGATCATAAACAAATCATCTTTGCGACAAATATTTAACTGATGTACTGAAGGTTCGATTGCGAACTTATCTAATTCAAATTTTGAAGTCATTTCTAATTCCCTCAGCCTTAAAATAAAAACCACCAGGCAAACGAACAACCACAAAGCCAATTTCATGAGTTTCCAAATATCTATTTCCGGAGTTATAAGACGAGCCCCCAATTTCTGTTACGACCTCTAGGGGTAAGCCGTAACAGAAAAAGGAATATTTTCACACCAAAAGTTGCCAAATAAACAATTTTATTTTATTTTCAAAGAGAATCTCTTCAGGGGCAGACAAGGCCAAAACAATAAACAAAACAATCCTTTTGTTTGAAAACTAAATAACCTCAAACTGAAATGAAGAAAACAAAATACCAATCAACTTACCTACCTCCCTCAACCATAAAAAAAGTTACAAAAAGATGTATATAAACAAAATGGCGTCTAACCCCCTACGTCCCTTAATTTGGCAATTTAGTATATACAAGAATATTTACAGTTATTTACAAAGTTTCAGAGTGTACATAAAACAGAATTAGCATCCAAATCATAGTAAAAGCAGACAACATTCAGATAACAGGAGATTCAAGATTTAAAGTACAATAATAAACACTCCACAGATTCATGTCTCAGAATATAACTCTCTGGTACAACACTCACAATTAACGACGTCGAAGATATCAACAATAGCAGAAATTAGGCTACCAGAACACTAGCGAAACACAAAGGTAACAAGAGTCAGCGAGGCTCAAAGGCACTTGGTAAGTGTTTGGGGCCGTCCTTATATGCGTGGCCTGTGCATAGTAGGACCAATCACCATCTCCAGCTGGGTAACAGCTGGGTAAAATCTCTCAAACATACCTTTTTTCTCCGAATAACAGCTGTATTTTCTTGTTCCTGAGGTGATTCAAAACGCCCTCGAAGGTAGGGTTTGTCTGAGACGTCGAGGAAGGGGGAGGGGTTTACTCTCTGAACTGTCACTCAATTGGACCCAACCGGTAACCCAACGATTGGGTTACACAAAAAACTACCCAACACTGAGAAAATAACCCAACAAAATGACCCAACAGGCTCAACCCAGCGGTTGGGTTAAAAAAACAACCCAGCATTTTTTAGAGTGTATGGGTTTACTGTGGGATAGTTTGGGCAGGGCAAACCCACACCAAACCCCAAGTGGCCCACATGGTTTTGCCCATTTGGGCCCCAGCGGGGGTTGACTGTGGCACAGCCCACTGTGGGTTTGCCCACAGAAAAACCCTGATTTTGCCCTTTTGGGCGCCCAAGATGGTTGTTAGTGGGTGAACCCAGTGTGGGCACAGCAACATGGCAAAACACAATAAATTAAAGAATTATGGCTTTATTTTAAAGCAATCAAAATTACCTATGTTCATATTTAACTTTTGCTATTTCTATTTTTTTTAATAAACATCAAAAGAAAACAATTAAATGAAATAAGTATAACTTTAAAAAAAAACATCAAATCTTTACATAAAAATTCAAAAGTATTGAATACAACAATTAACACAATTAGAAAAATTAGAAGAATGAACAAATGTATTTTTTTCTGCAAACACAAATGCATTTATTTTACGACAATTCTAACATTTAAAATATAGACATTTGAAAAATAACTTTTTAATATGAAACAGAAAACACCAGTAGGTGGCGACAGGTCACTGTCACCACTCTGGAGGGCTGAACTCTCATTATACTTTTTATTTAAGGTAATATAAAGAGATAACAATATGGCATTCACGTGCGACGTGAGCTTATAAAAGTTTTCTCCTATACTACAAAACTTGGACTGAGTTTTCGACATTATACATGATTTACGATAAATAAACAATTCATTTTTATTAATAAGTGTTCGTGTAATAAAATAAAAAGTAAAATGTAAATTAATAAAAATAATACAATAAAATAATAAGATGTTTTTAAAAATAAACCCGGAAGTGCTTCCAGATCAGGCAGCGTTGTTGTTTTACGTCTTTGAGGCGGCAAGTGGACATTCTGTGGACATATCGCCTCTGATTTTTTCTGAGGTCAAGTACTCTTTTAATCTATATTATTTTAATTCTAAAACGTATTACACCCATACAAAAACCATTGAAAAACAGACTTAAAGGGGTCATATGGAGCGAATACATGTTTTTCTGTGTCTTTGGTGTGTTATAAGTTGCCCATGCATGTATTGCTTTAGACACGTAAAACTGCAAAAATGAAAGTGTCGGGAAAAAAATGCATTCTATCTAAAAGCGAATGCTCACCCAGACCTGCCTGAAATGCCTCATGTAACCACACCCCCACAAATCTACATCAGTTCATGGTATGATTTGACTAAGACCGCCCAAATGTATACGCAAGGTGGGCGTACCTGTCAGTACAATTGCTTTGGAAACTGATGCTCCAAATATTGTAAGAGGCGTTAACATTTCCATCACACGCTTACAATATTCCACCAATCACTACGCACTGGTTAACTGGCCAATCATAGCACACCTTGCTTTTCAGAGCGATGAGCTTCGTTAAAGGTGTGCTGAGGTCTATGACTTTCGCGTGGTTTTTACATTCGAAAACATCAAAATCAATAAGTAATAGGCTATTTTCTACCCTGGTTTTGAGGCCGGCTGGAGAAACGCTTGGTTTTTATGGGCAGGCCGCATTGAAGACTTGGAAGTAAATGCCCACTGCTATGATTGGATAGCAGTTTGCATAGTAAACTTAAGTTTATGTGAATTTGTTTAGACACGTAACGGACTTATTTCCCGGATGTGATGGCTAGTGTTACATTCCGGGAAAGCTTTGCGTATAGTTTGTATAGCCTATAGTTGTATGGTGTTTAATGATATATGACTGTACCTGTCAGCATTTGAGACTCGTGATCGCAAACCGAACAGATCACCGCGATCGCAGGTATATGACCTACATTTATAATTGTTGTTTGTATTCTGTATATATACAGATATAAATCGTTACAATGCATTTTTTATATTTCAGTAAAGTTCTATTCGTACACCCAATATAGTTTTGTGTTTTTGTATTTTTTTATCTTTAATGCGGGAACCACAAAACAAGTTCCCTTAGGGCAGAGCCATTGAGAGAGAGAGTCGCGTCAACTCCGTTGACTCCAATGGAACAGTTTTTTCACATCAATGGAGGCTCTCAATAGGGAAGTTACTAGTAACGCATGGACCTGCGACTAAACAGACCAACTGAGGTAAACTTCTAACCCATTTAAAGACGAAAGCCATTTACTGAATAAAAAAAAAAGAAATAAAGTATTTAAAGAGAAAACATAACTTCCTGGAATCTGAAGGCTCCATGAATAACGTGACGCTCCAGCGTTTTGGACTTCCGTTGGCAGAACTCTCTCTCTCAATGGCTCTGGCTTTGTCAGTAGCAGCTCTGCATATCTCTCACATACACTGAAAGAGCAAGCTTGAGACAAAAAAAGACTCATGAAAACAACGTTTTTGGTCTTTTTTGGGTTAATTGACACCTGACTGTTGTAAGTCAACCTAATAAATAATCTTCCTGCATCTCTGATTTGCCATGCTCTAATCATTTTGTACAGCAATGCCTGACCACTGTTTTGCTCTTTTGCTTTTGATATTCTGTCAGCAGCAGCAGCTATAAATTCACCCCAATGTTTTTTTTCAGAGCTACAGTATAAATAATAAAACAATAACAAAGTAATTTACTCATTCACTGTGTACTGTTAATGCTGATCCATTCATCTCATTTTAACTCAACCAACTCTTTCATTTTCTCATTCAGTTAAACTCTCAGTTCAGCAGCTCCTGGTGCAGTCCTTAAACTCAGTTTCCCCTTTCAAAGTGTTGCTAAAGTTCCTGAGTGCCTTAAGGGCACTTCACCCAAAAAATGAAAATTCTCTCATTATTTACTCACCCTCTTGTCATTTCAAACCTGTATGACTTCTTTCTTCTGCAGAGCACAGAAGAAGATATTTTGAAGAATGCTGATACCCATTGACTTGCACTGGTTTTGTGTCCATACAATGGAAGTCAGTGGGTGCCGCCGCTGTTCGGTTAGCAGCATTCTTCAAAATATCTTCTTTTCTGTTCTGCAGAAGTAAGATAGTCATACAGATTTGAAATTACAGTGAGTATGAGTAAAAGATAACACAGTCTTGATTTTTGAGTGAACTATCACCTTAAAAATATTTTGTGCATTGGGAAACTTTTTGAGGTCAATGTGAACAATTCTTGAACAACCCTTGTTTTTTTTAGCATATGTTATTCAATATGTTATTTCTTTCCCACTTAGCCGCTGTGACCAAATGCATCCGGCCCACAGAATGTTAAAGAGGTCAAATGACATGGCTAAATCGAATATTATGGTTTGTTTTAGATGTAATGCAATGTGTATACACGATTTAAGGTTCAAAAATGCTGTATTTTCCACATACCTTGCATGTTTGTATCTCCTCTTTGCCCCGCCTCTCTGAAACGCGCTGATTTTTTACAAAGCTCATGGCTCTGAAAAGCGAGGTGTGCTATGATTGGCCAGTTCACCAGTGCGTAGGGATTGGTCGAATACTGCAAGCATTTCACGGAAATGTAACGCCTCTTACCATATTTGGAACATCAGGTTCCAGAGCAATTGTACTGACAGGTACACCCACCTTACTTGCGTATACATTTGGGCGGTCTTAGTCAAATCATGTTACAAAGTTACGTAGATTCGCCAGGGTGTGGTTACACGAGGCGTTTCAGGCAAGTCTGGTTGAGCATTCACTTTTTGATAGAATGCATCTTTTGTTCCCACACTTTCATTTGTGCAATTTTACGTGTCTAATACATGCATGGGCAACTTATAACACACCAAAAACACAGAAAAACACGTACTTCCGCCATATGACCCCTTTAAGCAGACGTCGTAATGCAAGAGATAGAGATGGGGTACAGCAGGAAAGAGCCAGAACTGTAACAAAAGACAAACTTACTGGTGCCCCTCATAGTATTGATTTTTCATTTTTTAAATTCTTTTAAATGTTCTGTGGTTGTTTTTTGGTGTTTACTGCTGTTTTAAATAGCTATTAGGTGCTGTTTTTCTACTGTAATAAAACAAATCTCGATATATATTGTTATTTTTAAAAATAGTGTAATTAAATTTTTAGGGGGCTGTAAATAAATTATTTTAAAATCACGACCCTCGGTTTATTACTGTTACTTTTTACAAGTGCAGTTGTTCTGCATATGCATCAATAGTAATATAAAGGAGAACCACTTTCCCCACTCTTTGTCAGTGTGCCTACAGTAAGCCCACACTTTGCCCAGTGTTCCCACTGTATGTCTACACTACACCCATTGTACCCAACGTAAGCCCACACATTCCCCACACTTCCCCCAGTGTACCCACAGCATGTCCACACTTCCCCCAGTGTGCCCACACTTTCCCCACACCCTGGGGAAGTCCCATTAGGGCCCCTGGGCCCTATAGCGTGGGGCCCACACGTGCCCCGCATTTCACGCCGGTAGCAGGACCAGCAGTGGTCTGCCCGCTGTGGGCCCACATTTTCTGCCCACAGTGGCCCCACATGGGACCCAAAGGGGCATGTTTGCTGGGGAGGGACATACTGCGTCTGCCATGTTTTATGGTCATGTGACCGTTTGCTCTTTGACCTATGAGGTATTACCAACCTATACGTGAGCGTTGATAAAAACATAATTTAGTCACGAGAAATTAACTGTTAGAGCACATCAAATCAAAATGTCATGATCTGAAAAAATAAACAGATATCTGGTTTTGTATAAATGAGATTTGTGACTCAGACAGTGGCCAGAGATTCACTGTTTCCAGTAATGCTCTTCCTAAAACGAGATTTTTCTTGAAATTTTGCATTTCCTTTGGAAATCAGGGTCCCAGAGTCTGGAGGAAGAGAGGAGAGGCACAGAATCCACGTTGCTTGAGGTCCAGTGTAAAGTTTCCACAGTCAGTGATGGTTTGGGGTGCCATGTCATCTGCTGGTGTTGGTCCACTGTGTTTTCTGAGGTCCAAGGTCAGCGCAGCCGTATACCAGGAAGTTTTAGAGCACTTCATGCTTCCTGCTGCTGACCAACTTTATGGAGATGCAGATTTCATTTTCCAACAGGACTTGGCACCTGCACACAGTGCCAAAGCTACCAGTACCTGGTTTAAGGACCATGGTATCCCTGTTCTTAATTGGCCAGCAAACTCGCCTGACCTTAACCCCATAGAAAATCTATGGGGTATTGTGAAGAGGAAGATGCGATATGCCAGACCCAACAATGCAGAAGAGCTGAAGGCCACTATCAGAGCAACCTGGGCTCTCATAACACCTGAGCAGTGCCACAGACTGATCCACTCCATGCCACGCCGCATTGCTGCAGTAATTCAGGCAAAAGGAGCCCCAACTAAGTGTTGAGTGCTGTACATGCTCATACTTTTCATGTTCATACTTTTCAGTTGGACAAGATATCTAAAAATCCTTTCTTTGTATTGGTCTTAAGTAATATTCTAATTTTCTGAGATACTGAATTTGGGATTTTCATTAGTTGTCAGTTATAATCATCAAATTAAAAGAAATAAACATTTGAAATATAACAGTCTGTGTGTAATGAATGAATATAATATACAAGTTTCACTTTTTGAATGGAATTAGTGAAATAAATCAATTTTTTGATGATATTCTAATTATATGACCAGCACCTGTATATTAGGCGATTTCGGGCGCAGCCAAGCTTCGAATCGAGGCTTCATCTGGCACGCCTATTTTCGACACAAGCTCCGTCCGAAGCCTCGGTTCAAATGTCACATCACTAATGTCAGGTTTAATTGTTCTCCTGAGACATGTTGCTTGATTGTGATTTAAGCGAGCGATTTTGGGGATATCGGTTTTTCCACATTCAAGCAGACAGGACTTTAAATATTAAAATATGATTAAAATAGCTACCAAAAGGCGTCACAAACATGGCCCGAGGATACTCTCCTTTATGCGCCGCCCGTCTAGCTTTTGTGAATCCACCCACTACAGCCCAACTCGCGTTTACTTCCCGTTTACCACCACAAGGAGTGCCATCTTGACTTCGAAAAACGAAAGAAAATTATTTCGGGGGCTTAAAAAAGTCTAATAAAGATTAACATGGATTTCAGCGAGTCTCTAAATAAGCGTTCAGCAGATAGGAGATCAGAGATGGGACAGGCTTTGCTTCCACTGGATCAGGAGAGGTTTGAGTATCCCGATGCTGGATATCCTCCTCCGGGGATCTATCCTAACCCCCCCGTCTATCTCGACCAGCAGTTTGGTGCTCCAGTGGGTCCGTACGTTAACGGATCATATCCAGGAGGATTTCAAGTTGTCACTGTGCAGCCAACAGTTGTGACCAGCACTCCACTGCTCAACCCACTGCCAGATTACATGTGTTACTCCGTTTTTACCACGCTGTGCTGTTGTTTACCTCTGGGTGTTGCTGCTCTGGTTTACTCACTCACAGTAAGTAGTTAAATGTCAAAGCAAGTCAAAAAGCGAGGTTTGTTTATATCCTCCCTCCCTCACACATGTTATTGTGTGGAATGTATATGTAAAGTAGGAACGTATAAGTAGGAACTGGGAGTCTGGCGGGCGGGCGCGCGTCCGATGAAACGGTCTGTAAAATGGCAAGATAAGGTCAACCTTAACATGAATAACTTTTTACCGAAAGTGTTCACCACACTAATAACCACAGATGTCTATGTTTGGTGGTTTAAATACTCGTGTGAGTTTTTAAAGCATTCTTTATTTGCATAGTCGGGTAAATGCTGATTTTAGGATTGTCACATCTATAATGGTTCACATTTCTCATAAAAATATAATATCCATTTTCTGTTCCATGAAGCAGATGCATCCCTTCTCCATTTCTTGAGGTATCAGCAGGTCACAAGTCAACACTTGCATATTTCTGAAAATGTGCAAACAAAGAGGAATTGAAACGAATTTTATATCAAGTAGCCTATTTGATTCCTAACCTTTCTATTCTGATTCCAGAATTAGATTTTCGATTCTTAATCTGAATTCCAGCTTTGGTGTTTCTGGCACTTTTTTCCTTCTTTCTCAATACAAAAGAGTTTTAGAGATTTTTGCCAACAGCCTTCTCCCTGTACAAGTCACATCTTGTATGTGTTCTTGTACATCTTGTATGTGTTCTTGTGTGTTTGTATAGTTCTCATGTGGTCTGTGTGACCTCATGCCTCAGGAAAGGAACAGGTGTTATATGCTATACGTTAAACAAATTTTGATCAACCTGGAACTCCTTTCTTATGTTGCCCACATTTTGCCTAATAATATTTTTTTCTTGTTTTACTTGAATGTTGCTTTTTTACTAACCTGTGAAGCGCTTAGATTTTAAACCTTTTATTATTTACTTTTACAGACCAGAGATGCTAACGCATTTGGACACCGACCAATTGCAGAGAAAAACTCCAGAATGGCACGCACCCTTAACCATATCAATCTTGGCATTGGCTTGTCCTTCATTTTGTTGATTTTCATCTTATCCATTGCTTTGGTGACCTTAGCTGTGTGAATACAGTGTTTTGAATATAAATTCTTCACTTTTGGGTATTCTGCTAAAATATTTTTCAACGGAATCTGCTGTAAATGTGACGGCAGAAAGTTATACAGTTATATTTACAGTATCTCAAAGTGAATTTTTATTACTTTTTGATAAATCTATACCTACATTTAAAGTTGCTGTGATACTTTATTTACTTTGTGGGATAACATTATGTAAACATTACTTAAATAAGCAATAAAGGTTGTTGTTGTTATTATCATTATCTAATTTTGACCAGATTTCACTTTTTTAACTCCATGGCAAAGTTTTTCAAGAGATAGTTTAGTTCACAGATACAGATTAGGTTTTGGGATGTTTTGGTAAACTTTTTTAATCTAAGCTTGAAAACAATTTATTATACAAAACACTTTATATGGCAAACGTGATGCAAACATAAACTCAACATAATAGGTGTTGCTGTCAAGTGTGTGTTTTCTTCCCATAAAACAGCTTGAACCATTTGCACGCACATCATTGTGTGAAGCTCATATGTCTGTTTTGCATCAAGTGCAAATACCATGTAAGGCCTCCCACACACTGAGGTCACAGAACATGTAACCGATTGCAAAAGGAATCTTACATTTTGACACAAAGGAAAGACAAAGGGATTTTGCCACAATGTAGTGTGATACAGTCTGAGTTGAACACTGCTGATGAGATGCTCTTTTAATCTACTGCTGTTCTCTTTTAAAAGTATAATATATAAGAACACTTTAAATAGGAGATTAGTGTGTCACCAGGCACTGACACGATGGTGACCAGGGGTTATGTCACTCTAATCTGATATATACTGTTTAAAGCTGTATATCATCAAAAGAGGGTCTTGACAAAGTCTTGACAACCAGTCCCAAAACCGATTACCCAACTTCCTGTTTTTAACTTCTAAAAAAAAAAAGAAGCTTTCCAACGAAACGAAACACTTCCAGTAAGAACTGAAAGTTGTATCCTGTTACGCAAGAAAGATAAAGAGTGTATTTTGTCGCCATCTGGTGGAAATCACGACAATTATTTTAATGCACTTCTGTAAACTGGATCCTGCTCGTTCTCGTGACTGATAACATTATGGCCTGTCAGATCATAAGGACGTTTTTTACGTAATGGACTCATGTTTACTCAACACTAAGTGTTGTGTGCTTTAGTAATGTTAAAACACCGGTGGTGCGTATTCGGTGTAACACCAACTTCTCTGTAAATGTCTCAGTCTGGATCCTAAAGATAACAGCCAGTGAATCATTGCCACAACCGAAATGTGCCTAAATACAATATTGTTTTATTATTAAAGACATAACAAAGTTTTTTTTAATCAAGATTTTTATCTACTGTGTATATGAGACCACTTTGCAAGATGTAAACACTGGTCCAGACTCCAAAAACACTTCTGGTTTCAGTTTATTTATTCCAAGTTTTTTTTTTAAATCTTACATATATAACGTATATATAAAGATATTTTTTACATTTTAAATCTGTTATTAATATTCTGTTGGTAGTATTTTGTTGTGGTACTGTTAAAGGACTGAAACAGGAAGTTCTTCTGGACCAGCCAGAGCGTTGTTTATGTCATAAGAAGAGGTCAAGCGAACTGTATGATTTTAAATAGTGTAAATGTTTCTTTTTTAACTAATGTGTCAACATACTTGTTTACTTTGAGCAAAAGATTTATTGTTTTAAATTATATTGCTTAAAATAGCAAATATTTAATGTAATGGCATTCATACTGAATCTATAGCCTTACTTATAAAGCAAAACAACAATATTTTCACAGAAGTGATTTTGTATACAGTAGAAAGCCTCAAAATACAAATCTAAAATTTAAGGATTGTATTCATAATGAAAAGAATCAATATCATTTAAATGTCTACACCGACCTCTGCTTACAGACAAGGTGAACGCCAAAAACGTGGGTGCATGAATAAGCAACACGTTCTCAAACAAAAGAAAAACTGATATGGACATTCTACACAGAGGTGACATTGACAACACCAAGGAGTGTGCACTCTTGAAGGTTATGAAGTAGAGGTATATAAATCTACCACTGCTGATAAGACTAGCTTTTGCCATTTCTGGAGGAAACCCTTGAAGACCATCTCAAAATTGCAGGGGAAAGAAACTCTGGGATTTGGACGACTGTTGATTTGGGCAGTGCTTCTAATTTCAGGCCCGGCACCATGAGTAAAATGGTAAGAAAACTGTTATTTTCTAAACTCTCAACATTCACAGCCACTACACAACACTTATTCTGTCTTATTCTCCCCCAACAGAATTCATACGACATGTTTGTGGAAATGGATAAAATGGATGGAGAAATGGACGTGAAGATTAAGAAAAAGAAAGTGAAGAAAAAGGAGAAACTGGAGAGTATGAAGAAAGAGATGGATATTGTATGTTGAGCACTTCTTGAGACTTTTCTTTGATAGTTCTGTGTGGACGTGTGATGTTTTACTTGCTCTTTAATCCAGGACGACCATGAAATCACCATCGATGAGCTGGAACTGAAATATACAACAAGTGTTATCAAGGTAACATTTCAGAGGAAAGAAAAATAACAAATCTCTTTAATATCTCAGATGTTTCTTCTAAATCATAATAATGGCCAAAAAAAGAGCCTGTAGTGTATTTCTCCTGTAAATAATCATACAGATTTACAGAAGATATCTCAGCAATGCCTCAAACTGTGCCCAGCATGACATAAAAGAGAATAAATTATTTTACACAGTTATTTTTACACCAGCAGCTGTCACATTTGTATCAATTGTTTTACATGTTTTAATGCTTAAATGACACATAACTGTGAATACCATTAAGTCTTCTGAGCTTTGAAAGAGCAACTCATGAACAATAGTTTCTATCGGATTTGCTTTAGAGAAACATTTCTTTTCTTCCCGCTACAGGGCCTGACCTCCACCCTCGCCCAGCAGGTTTTGGAACGGGATGGACCCAATGAACTCAAGCCTCCCAAGGGTACACCAGAGTACGTCAAATTTGCCCGTCAGCTGGCCGGAGGGCTCCAGTGTTTGATGTGGGTGGCAGCTGTCATCTGTTTTATCGCTTTCGGCATTGAGTGTGCCAGTGACGATCTCGCCAGCTACGATAATGTAAGAAGGGACACGAAACTGAAGAAAAAGCTGATATGTTAATGTTTTGAAAGTATTGATGACTCTTCTTGTGTGTTAGCTGTATCTGGCCATCACTCTCATCGCTGTGGTTGTGGTGACTGGCTGTTTTGGCTACTACCAAGAGTTCAAGAGCACAAATATCATTGCCAGTTTCAAAAATCTGGTGCCACAGGTAACATTATTTAACCTCAAAACATGCATTAAAGATACTGAATGTTTTTAATGTACAGTCTTGCCCCGGCCAGTATATGTGTCAATTAGAAAAGAGGATAGTTTCAAAATTGAGTTATTGATGCATATCTTAGGTTTTTAGAAATATAATCTTGCTTTTTAATGAAGAAATTGGTAGAATTTTTAACATTAATTGATTCATTTTTTTATTCATTTCTGCGGGGACTGTTTTCAATGTTTAAAAAACTATGCAATTGCGTTGTTTTTTCAACTTCATACATTTTTATTTATTTAAGTTCGACGTTTTTTCACTCATATCATAAATAAAGTCAATTTTGGTGCAAGTGAATACCACCATTTTCATAAATGTGATTTAACAGAGGTAAATAGCCAAATGTACCCATACAGAATGTGCTTTCTATGTTGTTTGTTATTGGAAACATCTGTAAAATATTTCACATTAATGTTTATGTCTGTATTGATTTAAAAAAATAAAGAACCATGCTCTGGGTCTATTAGACCCACAAACATTGGTTGAGTAACAAAAACACGAACACCTTACAAAGGGTTATTAATGTCTGTTGGTGTGACTGTATTTTTTTCTTTCAAATATTATTCTTACAAATATAATTGTCACATAAAGAAAAATATAGAAAAGAATGACATCATTGGCTCAAATACAGCTCAAAATGTGAGGCCTCAAAACAATCAAATTCACTGTGTAAAATATCAGGATGGTAAAAGAAATCAATGTTTAACCATTTCTTCCGGGTAGCAAGCTCTTGTGATCAGAGACGGGCAGAAAAATGAGATCAATGCCAACTTGCTGGTGGTGGGAGATCTAGTGGAGATTAAGGGTGGTGATCGTGTGCCAGCTGATGTTCGGATCATCACTGCTCAGGGTTGTAAGGTGAGATTTCTGCAGTATGTGAGTTTATCCGTCCACAGCTCATGAGAAGAGCTCATCATTCTTTTCTTGTGTCTTCAGGTGGATAATTCATCCTTGACTGGCGAGTCTGAACCTCAGACCAAAAGCCCAGAATGCACTCATGAAAACCCGCTGGAGACAAGGAACATTGCCTTCTTTTCTACAACCTGTCTGGAGGGTGAGATCTGCTGCATACATTTGCGCACACACACAGACCAACTTACATACGTCTCCAAATTTGACATCTTATTCTCTTTCTGGTTCGTTTTCAACAGGCGTAGCCACTGGTGTGGTTATCAACACTGGAGATCGAACCATTATTGGCAGAATCGCCAGTCTGGCGTCCGGTGTGGGCAATGAGAAGACGCCTATCGCTATAGAGATCGAACATTTCGTTGATATCATCGCTGGTCTTGCCATCTTCTTTGGCTTCACGTTCTTTGTGGTTGCCATGTTCATCGGTTATGCGTTCCTGGAAGCCATGATCTTTTTCATGGCCATCGTGGTGGCTTACGTGCCCGAGGGACTTCTGGCAACCGTCACGGTAAGTGCTGAGAGAAGAGCAGAATAAATCAATCACATGCATCTTCAGTGATATGGACAGAATATCCATTACAAGATCTCACATTAGTAATATGGAAGAGATTTAAAATCATATCAAAGAGATCTAAAATCAATATTTTTTTCAATAACTTCAATTGATTTTAATAATGTCTTGTAAATAGATTTAAATTTAATATCTCAAATGCTTTGTTAAGACAGAAGTTAGATGAATAGATGGATATGTCCCCTAAGATCAACAATGTCTCAAACTGTGCTCAGATTTGCTCATACAACAAATTCGGCAGTCAAAAGTCAAAGATTTAATTATTGGTTAAACATTTCTCGTCAACTTATTTGCTATATACTTTCTTTTTTAGCTCTGTTGCATGTAAATAATTAGCATTGATGTGAATTGTTTACTAAAACTAGAGCTAAAACTTTTACTGAACATTTCTGTAAATTAAAACCAGATAAAAAATCAAACAAAATATTATTTGTAAATTAAAATCTAATAAAAAATTCAAAAATATATTATTTGTACAGCTTAAACTAAACCAAAACTATATTTATTTGGCAATAAATATATAAAATATGTTAAGGTTGAGGCACTAAAATTATTAACAAAAACTTATTTAAACTTAACTACAGTATATAGCTTATATAGCAATATAAAAAATAAATAATCCAATGTAAAATGCATACAACAAAAAAGTTTACATAAACATAAAAACAAAAATATGAATAAAAGTGAAAACAAAACTATTATAACTCTCTCTAAAAATATGTTGAAATGCATCTGCTAAATGCATGAATGCAAATGTCATATCTGAGCAATAGGGTTTTTCTGTTGGTTAGTTATAGCATATCACTTTGACATCTGCAGGTGTGCCTGTCTCTGACTGCCAAACGTCTAGCCAGAAAGAACTGTGTGGTTAAGAACCTAGAAGCTGTAGAAACGCTGGGTTCCACATCGGTCATATGCTCAGATAAAACCGGAACCCTCACACAGAACCGCATGACTGTGGCCCACCTGTGGTTTGACAATATGATCCATGCAGCTGATACCACGGAAGATCAGTCAGGTCAAGACTAATATTCTTATCATGTCTTTCATCTTTGATATTTTACTAAACGTGACCCACTACTTTTTCTTGGCCTCTGCATGTAAAATCATGTCATTTTATGTAGGTCAGAGTTTCGACCAGTCTTCAGAAACATGGCGAGCGCTTGCCAGAGTGGCCAGTCTGTGTAATCGAGCCATTTTCAAACCTAACCAGGAGATGGTGCCTGTTCCCAAGGTACGGCAGATTTTAAATCAGATTGATTGAATTGAATTTGATTGAGTTTTCTTCATAATTTGTTTCCCCCAAACCATTTTCCCAGCGAATGGTTGTTGGTGATGCATCAGAAACAGCCCTGCTGAAGTTTACTGAGTTGACGATTGGGAACATCATCGAATACAGGACACGGTTTAAAAAGATCTGTGAGGTGCCATTCAATTCCACAAACAAATTTCAGGTACGATGCATTTTGTCTTTTTTTTAAGCAAAGACAATCTTTTTACTGTAATACATTAATAAGAATGATAAATTATTCATTAAATTCAGCATGTTAAAAATGCCTAATAATGTGAGATCAAAAGCATCAAAATACTCCAAAATGTGAAAATGTGTGTTTATTGCTCTGAATGATAGATTATGTGATTTCGAGATGCAGGACTCACATTTTCATTTTTAATATGATAAATATCGAAATGTATTTTATTAGTAGTTTATTTTAGTTTTTTCGTATTAGAAGGATTGTATTTATTATTTTGCACAAAATAGCCAAAGTTGGCTTCCTTAACATTGATTTTAATCTTGCAGCCTTACTCCGTCAATATTTAAAATATCAAATGTATTATTGTTTTCACTGAATGCTCTACATTATGTAGGATGATTTTATGTAGAAATTACTTTAGCTCGGTTTTCACAGAAAATAATAATATCATTCATTTCACATTAGTTATGGTAATCACATTGCAATGTTACAATGCAAAAACCATGTTTTATTATGTGCTTGTTCGAGCATGTCTCTCTTTTGTGCAGTTATCAATTCATGAGCTTGAAGATCCTCTTGATCTGCGCTACATGCTGGTGATGAAGGGTGCACCAGAGAGAATACTGGAGCGCTGCTCGACCATCCTGATCAAAGGCCAGGAACTTCCATTAGATGAGCAGTGGAGAGAAGCTTTCCAGACAGCTTACATGGACCTTGGAGGCCTGGGAGAAAGAGTTTTAGGTGAGTCTGTCTGAAGTAACATTGTACACAAGAATAAAAAAGAGATTTGGATGCTGATGATCTTAAAAAATACGATGTTGAGGCTATTGTGTAAATGCTTAATTATGTTGCAGTTTTGAGGGCCCTATTTGTTTTTGTGTTAAAAATAGTAGGAATGATAAATTAATATTTATGTTGGACGCAAGCTGCTCAAAAGCAACAGAAACACAGAAGTTCTAATGGATTTATTTATTATTGGTTATAATTTTGAAACTCAACCAAAGGTCTCTGTGGGTCTCTACTGATAATCTGTTGACTTTACTGTTGGCAGACAGGAAGCAATAAAAAACATTTAGCAATTTTTTTGCTAAATAATAAATCCTACTCGAAAAAAGCCTAAAATACACAACATAAAGAATTTGTATAATGGTTTTAATGGCAACCAGCTGATGGGTTATAATGATATTAGTAAATGAATATAATTATATATATATATATTGTTTTTCAGGTTTTTGTCATCTGTACTTGAATGAAAAGGAGTTCCCTCGGGGCTACAACTTTGATACTGATGAGATGAATTTCCCCACATCCGGTCTGTGTTTTGCTGGTTTGATCTCTATGATTGACCCACCTCGTGCCACAGTGCCTGATGCGGTCATGAAGTGCCGCACAGCTGGGATCCGGGTGAGACATGCTCAGTAGAGATAAAAAAATCTATAAAAGAGATTAAAACATTATTAGTTTGACTATTTTGCTGTGCAATTTATTTAACATATTGTATGTATGTGGTGCATTTTTACAGGTTGTCATGGTAACGGGGGACCACCCAATCACAGCCAGGGCTATTGCTGCGAACGTGGGCATCATCTCAGAGGGCAGCGAGACAGTGGAAGACATCGCCGCCCGACTGAGGATACCAGTGGAGCAGGTCAAAAAGAGGTGAAAGGAGATGCTCCCATGCAGTGTTGATTGTAACTAGTTACTAAGTAATTAGTTACTGTAATTTAATTGATTTTCCCTTGAAAAAGTAAAGTAAGGGCTTGCTCAAATTTTTCCTGTAATTTAATTACAGTTACTTCTGATGTAATTCAACTAAATACTGTGTGTAATATATGTGTGTGCAATAGTAAATTGACATCAAAATTCAAAGTCTAACTTTAAAATCTGTGCTTTAATGTATAATTCTTACATTTGTAATACTTTTTATGTAGTTTTATATTATTTATTTGAATGAATTAAAAGAGCCGTTTCATGTCTATCCTTGAATCACTTAACTAATCAAGGTTGATACAGGATATAGAAAGTAATTAGAAATAAGTGATTAAATACTTTTTGGAGAGAGTAATTTGTACAGTAATCTAATTACACTATTGAATATGTAATAATTAGTAACTAGTAATTAATTACTTTTTCAGAGTAACTTCCCCAACACTGCTCCCATGCTATGTAGTCAATAGACATATACTGTATAAGTCTTATGTGAGGCTTATAGCTGTGATTTGCAATGGTCAACAGTGACGCCCGTGCTTGTGTCATTAACGGAGGTCAACTGAAAGATATGAGCAGCGAAGAACTCGATGAGGCGCTCATGAATCATCCGGAAATGGTGTTCGCCCGCACGTCTCCCCAACAGAAGCTCATCATTGTAGAGAGCTGCCAGCGATTGGTGGGTGAAGTCGCCAATTTTTCAAGTCACAGTTTTTGAATCACAATTATGAATTTTTGGGGGGTAAACTATCTTACTCGCTGTTAACCTTTACCAAAGATATTAATATTAACAAGAATGGGGAGGAACGCAACGCTCAATATGGCCGCCCTAGCGAAGCTTTGCGCATGCGTAGTATCTAAAGCAACGTGAAAAATGTTTTTCAAGCTCAATTTGATCATAGGAAACCAACATTATGGTACAGTTTACATCATTTTTAAATGTTGTTTTTAAATATGTTGTTTAATTGGGATTATAGCCGGCGATTGTAGAAATATCATTACTCCCCATTCACATCTTGTTTTAAATACGTAATAACTGCCCTAACTGCCCGGAGGCGCGTTGCAAACATGGCCGCCAAGTGGCACGACTTCCCTAAACGAACTTTGACTTTCCCCAGGGTTCCATAGTGGCAGTTACAGGAGATGGTGTCAATGATTCTCCCGCACTAAAGAAAGCAGACATCGGTATCGCTATGGGTATATCTGGCTCTGATGCTGCCAAGAACGCAGCCGACATGATACTGCTGGATGACAACTTTGCATCTATTGTAACTGGAGTGGAACAAGGTAGACAGAGACCAATCCTGCATCCCAGTTTTATCAATCTAATACTTGATGTTAGTCACGTGGACTTGTGTAATTCACAGGCCGTTTGATCTTTGATAACTTGAAGAAGTCCATTGCTTACACACTGACTAAGAACATCCCTGAGCTGACTCCCTACCTGATCTACATCACCGTCAGTATCCCGCTGCCGCTGGGCTGCATCACCATTCTGTTCATTGAGCTCGCAACGGATATAGTGAGTGACCTCATACTCCAGCCTTGAGCTATGGTGACATTTAATATAAAAAATAGTGGTGGATGGTATCGTGATGTGGTGTGATATATATCCCAAATAAAAGTGTCTGCCAAATGAGTAAATGTTGTCATGTAAATAGCATATATTTAATATGAAGTTCTTTCCGTATCTCAAAGTTCCCCTCAGTTTCGCTGGCATATGAGAAAGCAGAGAGTGACATCATGCACCTTAAACCCAGGAACCCTCGACGGGACCGACTGGTCAATGAAGCTCTGGCTGTTTATTCTTACTTTCAGATCGGTACGTGTCCACTCACCCATCACAAACATAAACCAGGGGCATCCCCTGTTTTTTTTGTTTTATTCTTACTCTCTTTGACACTCCTCTCTCTCTCTCTCTGTCTCTTAACCAGGTGCAATCCAGTCTTTTGCAGGTTTTACAGATTATTTCACAGCTATGGCCCAGGAGGGCTGGTTTCCGCTCATGTGTGTGGGCTTGAGGGGTCAGTGGGAGGACATTCGCTTGCAGGACCTGCAGGACAGTTACGGACAAGAATGGGTCAGTATCAGACTGATTTTGATCTAAAACGTTTAGACTACACTGTATATTTTCAGTCACATTAAACGTTGCGTGTTCCAGACATACAGTCAGCGCCTGTATCAGGAGTACACCTGCTACACTGTGTTCTTTGTCAGCATTGAGATCTGCCAGATTTTTGATGTCTTGATCAGAAAAACACGTCGTCTCTCTCTCTTCCAGCAAGGACTTTTTAGGTCAGTAGTAGATTTAATGTGGAAAGCTGAGGTTGAGGACATCTGAAGTTCAAATAATGATCATCATTTATGTCTTATCAGTAATAAAAGTATCTTCTCTTTTCCCTGGGAAGGAACAAGGTGCTTGTGTCTGCCATAGTATTCCAGTTACTTCTTGGTAATCTGCTGTGTTACTGTCCAGGGATGCCTAATATCTTCAACTTTATGCCAATTAGGTAATTCATGAGTTTTCATTGACTGAATCGCTATTTGTGTCATTCTAAAACTCCTATGGCTCGCTTTGTTTCTTTTGTGAAACACAAAAAGTTACTGTAATTGAAGTTCACAAGACTAGAAGCATGAACATTTAATGTAATCCTCTTTGAATAGTAATAATAACTATTGGTTTATGGGTCATATTAACTGTTTCTGTGGTGGGTTTTTTGGTGCTTTTTGGAGTGTGACTGCATCGGTTTCCGTTCACTTTCATTACAAGATAAAAACCAGCCAGGAGAATGTTTAAAATGAATCTATTAGTCAAACTAATTGTTCTGAAATGTTAATTGGTAAATGTTGGTTTGCCCTTGGTAGGGTGCAGTGGTGGTTTGTTCCACTGCCTTATGGAATTCTCATCTTGGTCTATGATGAGATCAGAAAATTGGGGGTCAGAAGATATCCAGGCAGTAAGTTCTTTTACTTTATAACCATTGTTTCATATCACTATAGGCCTACAGTAAACAAGACAAAGTTGGCATCTTACCATGTTTTTTATCTGTTTATCTGTTGTTAGGTTGGTGGGACCAAGAGCTGTATTACTAGATCATCTTGAGGCTCATCTCAGGATTTATGAGACAAATATAGTTTTTAATACAAATTTCTACATATCGACCTGAATAAGTATACATTAAATGTCCCCTAAATTTCAACATTATTCAACAATTGAAAAAGGGTTCAAATGTTCTATGCAACACATCGTAAATATGCATGTGAAATGTTTATAATGAATAAAACGTTTATTAAAACATCCTGTGGATGTTGTTTGAGTGAATGTTTACTAGTAACACTAATAGGCCTATCTAGGTATACTAAAGTAAACTATGTATAGTATTTTTTAATTGATGTTTAACCTCATTTAAAAACAACACCAACACTTTAGGGATTCCTAAAAAAACACTGAAGACACTAACTTACTTGAATCCAAGTCTTATTTTTATTCTGTAATGTACACGATTATAACACACGAGGGCGCATCTCTCTAACATGCGTCGTTTCTTTCGCTCTAACATGATAAAGGGTCGTTGCCGCTAACCAGTTAAACGCATAAATACAACATAAAGTAGATATGATGCAATATCAATGTTTATTTGCCGTAAATTCCGTGTTTAGCACTTTTTTTACGCAGACGTGTATGCGCACACCCCGCCCACTGATACGCCCTACTCCGCGCAGTCTCTCTCCAGCACGCGCAACCCCTCACGTACTGTATCTGATCCGCTCGCACGCGCAATCCCTCGCGTACTGTATCTGCATCCGGTCGTCTCCGCCGTCAAGGTCACGTGCTGCGGCGTTCGGAATTCCACAACTTCCAGTCATACTGACGTTGATGCAAACACATTCACTTCTGCTTTTTTATTGAAACAAGGGTGTGCATTCAACACCATTCAGGAAGTTTATGTAGTGTTTCACACAAGCGTAATGCAGCCGTTTTGAAGTGTAAAATCAACAATAACCGTTTCTATTACACCATTATGAACCACTAGCTGCTAACCATTAAAACTATTTTGAAAATCTTTATGTCGTGTTTTTGGGTCTTATTCTAGTAGGATTTAATAGTTCCCACGGTGTTCTATTGGTCCAGAGACCATTATAGCTTCTATTAAAACAAATACAATTCCCCTTAACGATAACAACCATTCCATTTATTCGAGTAACTAGTAACGTTATAGTTTATATTATTCTTTATTTCTCATCAGGAAAGGAACAACGAAACAACAACGTAATAAGAATGTAAATAAATTGACACACAATGAAGTAATACAGTAATGACATGTAAACACATGTGTTTAGGGCACATATCTGACATCTAATGGATCCTGTCCTGTCCTGATGCCATATTTGGAGTCAAGCTTCTTGGATAACTTTATTGGTTTATATTACAAAATAAATAAAATAACATACACAAGCACTTTGATTGATGTTTCTTAAAATTACATACCCAGATAATTAAATTCTATGTGGAGCACATCTTCTCGGAGCTTATAGCTTCTATGAAAGGCACTTGTTTACAAATCTTGTCATAAATATATCCTCTTTGCCCTTGTATAGTATCCCATTCAGTACCGTTTCTACGGTATTCGTGATAGATAGCTCGTATAAGCTTCTTTAAATTTATCCCGAAACCGGTGTGACGTCACGTTACCAGGACGACCAGACCCGGTGGCACGTGTCTGCTATATAAAGGCGCTGCATTACGCGAAAAGTGGGCAGACTCCGCAGCATCATTGAGCGAGGTGAGTTTATCCTTACAAGTTTACATCTTCTGTTACATCAAGTTGAATTCATAGCTGTGAAAAGCTTGTACAGATTAAATTAAATTATTTGAGTCTGTCTATGCTGCTCTTTGTCTAAGGAAGTGGTTATATAACATGCCAGTGACATGTAACGTTATGCACTGACTGCTGTGATGTTCGTTGTTATGTCGTCTGGCTAGTGAGCATTAGCAGGTTTGATACGAAACTGAAAAACAGAGGAATTACATTTTTTTAGTAATGTCTGCAAGATGCAGAATATTTTATAAAACGAATGTAGGGAGGCGTGACTCATTCATACATTTTAACTGACGTTGTGCAGCTTTTGGACTGTTTAACTGTAATATACATAAAATATGTTTAATTCACATGATGATTGATTTAATCGTCGGTGATAAAATTAGGAAGAAATTCACAAAGCTACGTGCTTCGCTGGTTGCTCGCGATGAACTCTTTCGTTGCGTCATATCGTTCCAGAATGTACCATCTGATGAAGATGCTCCGAAAAGGGGGGAAATATTAATACTGTATTTTAAAACAATCTAACATCGCGAAGTTATGCACTGTGTTATTTGAGCAGAACCATACATTAATCTTAGTCGGGAGATTGATATATAATCGGGCACAGATACGCGAGTAAAGATGAAGGTGTGACGCACTTCCCCTCTTTTTGAACATGAAAAGCTCCCGTTTGCGCACCATTGAATGCAAAAGCAGATAGAAATAATGTCCGGCCCAGAGGACGTGCCATTCACATCAGCGACATCGTGAAGGTCGATTTAGCTGCAAGGTCAAATTATATAATTTCCTGCGGGTAATCTACACGGTCGTATTTCCCATAGCAGTGGCCTGTTTTTTTTTTAAATGCCTTTTACGGTCATGTAAATACACATTTTAGTTGTAATTTAATGTGACTTTTGAGACAGGGCACATGTTACAAGGTGAGCATCATGGGAGATTTTCTCCTCATGTACGTGACTGGTGTCGTGTGCGATGCTGCAGTGGGTAACATGAGTCAGACCTGAAAGAATCATGATTCATGAGTAATAATGAATGAGTTTTTTTGCTAGAAAATGTTCATTAATATTTATATATTATTACACTAATACAAATGGTCATTATTTTATGTATTAAATGATGCAGCGTAATTTGAAACCTATGGTGACATATGGGTGGTTGGAAGGAAGTGATGTCACTAGATGTGATGTGCAAGCAGCATCTCCATCCTTCCTTCATGACCTTCTAGGTCTGACTCTGCAGTTGCCATTGGCGACGAACATCCTCAGCTGATCAATGAAGTGGCCTAGCAAAATTTTAATTCTTAAGGTTAGCTTTATTGTTAGTATACTTTATTTAAATCAAGCATTTTGTGACAGAGGCACACTCATATGTTCACACCATTAGGTAGTTAAAAAAGGCCTTCCAAATGTAATCAGGTGTTTGACTGTATTGATTTACACATCATGACAGCCCTAGTGACATGTGATGTTCATTGGTTTGACATTTGTGACCCTGGATCACAAAACCAGTCTTAAGTAGCACAGGAACATTTTTAGTAAAAGACAACAATACATTGTATGGGTCAAAATTATCATTTTTTTCTTTTAGGCCAAAAATCATTAGGATATTAAATAAAGATCATGTTCCATGAAGATATTTTGTAAATTTACTACCTTAAATATATAAAAACTGTCTGCCACAGTGCCCCTGATTAACAACTTCAAAGGCAATTTTCTCAATATTTTGATTTTTTTGCACTCTCAAATTACAGAGTTTTAAACGGTTGTATCTCAGACAGATATTGTCCTATTCTAACAACTCATAAATCAATAGAAAGTCTATTTATTCAGCTTTCAGAATATATAAAAATCTCAATTTCGAAGAATTGACCCATAAGACTGGTTTTGTTGTCCAGGGTCACATTTGTCCAGTTGGATGCCAGCTCAGAGTAATGTGACCTGAACATTGATTTGACAAGTTAACCTTTTGATTTTTGCACCGTCAGTATATACAGGGAATATTTTTACAATAGTAATGGTCTGTAATAAATCATATGACATGCATATTGCATAGTTTGATGATCTTTATATTTAATAGAAGCTTTATTCTCATTCTATAAAATTAAAAGGTGTGTCTGTACATTGAAAGAAAGATATTTTTCACTGGGGTTTAGGGCTGAAACGATTCCTCGAGTTATTCGAATACCAAAAATCATCGAGGCAATTTTTGTTGCCTCGAAGCCTCGTTTAATCCATTTAACTACAGTACAAACGGAGCACTGCGTTTCCCCACGGACCATTATTACTAACGCACAGCCCGCTAAACTCTACTGTACATGTTACAGGGCTCTCAAGTCTCACGCATTCACCGTGAGACACGCATTTTAGTTTGTTCACACGCTCACACGTATTTCTCATGCTGATAAATAAGTGATAGCTTATTGAAATGATGAACTGCTATTTTACTGTTTTAGTCTATTTTGCGAGTGAAACTTGTTTTCCGGCTGCATTGAGTCCATAAAACTAGATTCGGACTAACGTTAGTGGATGCCGAATCCTGTTATTTACACATGTCATCTGTCTGTTCTGCGTGTCTGAGTGAATGAACTGCACAGTTTAACATGCTACACGTTTGTCTGCGTCTGCGCTTTATGAGGACATGAACTTCAAATCCAGAATTACTCTGAGAGTTTGTTTCACTAACATTTTATTGTTTGAGTGAAGAAACAGACATTCTAAAAAATAAGCGACTTCCGACAACCTGCCAAAATAAAAGTCTGGTTAACTCGGTATTTTATGTGGACAAATATATTACTATTTAAAGAGTACATTCCTCAATATTTTTAAGGGCTTATTTTGGTTTATGGAGTGTCCGACAACAAGTATATGTACATACATGATGTAAAAATACGATTATTTCGTAATAATAAGCCGTTTTTATTACCTTACTTCTTGACTGACTCTCAAATGATTCGTTCCGCGATTCATCTGTGTAATCTCCGCCTTTCCGCCAGCGTAGTCTGATCTGATTGGTCAGATAGTGTAGTCTGCTGTGATTGGTCAGATGGTCTAGTCTGCTGTGATTGGTCAGATGGTCTAGTCTGCTGTGATTGGTCAAATGGTCTAGTCTGCTGTGATTGGTCAAACGCGTTCAGCATGTGTCGCAAATGGACCGCCTATCATTACTACTGTATTACGGTTTGCAGGTGGTTAGATATTAACAGTGTATAGAGAGAGATGGCGTCGATTTTACCTTACCAGTTCGAGCCCGAGTCTGACGAATCATTCTTTAATCCTTATACAGATGCCAGTAAGAAAAAGGACTGTTTTAGACACTTCTCTTGTAACAGTTAGTTATCACGGCATACAGTGTACGGTGTTCGTATCTTCAGATGTTATTATAACTATAGTACACCACACAGTTCTTGAAATAAAGACTTTGTGAGTTAATATGGTTGAACACTTACATTTGCGCAACGAGTTTATAGCTAACGTTAGGTAAACAAACAGTAACAACCCCAAAAATAACAGCAACGTTAGCTAAACACAGACATGAGATAACGTCACACAAATTTAATTTTAAGTAAAGACAAAAATAAAGAGTCACACTTACAGGTTGTGATTCGGTGGAGCTTACAGGTCCAAATAAAGTTGGTATTGCAACATCTTTTAAGGAAAGACGTTTAATGTATCCTGCAGTAAAGGCGCCAAGATTGATGAAGCAATCTTCGGTAAAATGACGCGCGCAAAGTAAAACGTTCGGTTTATACTCCTTTGGTGTCGTTTGAAAAATAAATAGTAACAATAGAAACAAATTAGTTGTTCATTTTAAGAGACCTGTCATATTTTCTCTTGTATATTTAGTATTGCTCTTTAATAAAGAAAAAGTATTTATTATCCAAATACCCGATTAATCGATGGAAAAATCAGCAGAATACTCGATTACTAAAATAATCGATAGCTGCAGCCCTACTGGGGTTTAACATGCTATAATTAGCAATGTTGGAGGAGTAAAGATTTTAAGGTAAAATTTCCATTCCCCCCTCCCACATTGTCTGGCGACAGCATAAAACTGAGCCAAGAACTGATACTGAGATTCAGTTTAATTTCTTACACCACACTTGTTGCAGTGTTTTACAGGCAAACATAACAGCTGACACACAAATTTGTGCTGCTGTAGTTATCGTGTATAGGAACGCTTCCCTCCCAAAAAATGCTGTTTTCCCTGCTGCTGATTTCGAGTTGGAATGACACAGCATTTCCTCTGGACGCCTTTCCACAGCTCCATGAATTCAGTATCTTTCTGCACTCAGTAAATACATATGAATCATTTTATCAATAAAAATCTACTGCCTGTAACAGTTTGCAACAGAAATCCTGTTGATTCAGAATTTGTTGCATTTTTTTGCTAATGCAGCACTGATGCAAGTTCCTGTTTGACATTTTGCCCCATTTCAATAGTGCCTTTCTACTCCTATTGGTGTACTTGTTCCAGAAAAGTGTCCTGGTTACATCCAGCTTTCTGCCCTTGTTCTGTCACACTCAAGTGTTTTAGTCAGAGGAAATGGCCGCTGCTGGGTGGGAAGTGCAGGTCCTTGCATCTCCGAGAGAGAAGGTGTGGCGTAGTGTTTAGTCAGTCAAGGTTAACTTCCTCCTGCCTCAGGATATTGAACAATCCTGCCAAATGAAAGCGAGAGGAAAGAGAAGCTGAAATCTGATGCTAATATTGTATTGTAATGTGACATATGTGTAGTATATCATCTTTCAAGATCTAATTCAATATCCAGATTGCGAATGTATTGTGAGCAGATGCTGACAAAATGATCACTCGTTTGAAAGCAGTCATCCCAATGCCGCCCATTTTTGCTTTCTCCTCCTCACATTTCTATAGATGCAAGTCTGTGATATACTAGTAATTCTCTGACTGTGGTTTAATGCACGTTAATCCTTATTTTGTTAGCTATTTTTGTTTCTACACGTCCACCCCCCAAAGTTAAATTCCCCATAGTAGTCAGCTAATCCACCCTCATTTTAATTTCTAGGTTTATGTTTCATGTGATGTATATGTGATGTGACAGTGCTGAACAACAGAACATTAGACTTTAAACAGAACAGTGGGCCAATTGAATTTAGGGTTATTTAAAAGGTGTGTGTCATGTGATCTGGGTCTAAGTGAAGACGGTAGGACAGTTCTGACTGACTTTATTCCAGTGTTATAAAGGACTATTTATACACATACAGTGGCACAATTTATTGAAAAAATGTTATTATATTCTAGTTATCTGTCTGAAAAAAGCTATATCCAGGAAGTAAAGGAAAGGAAGGAAAACTGAAGATTTAATGTTTTCCTGCAATCCAATTCAACCAATAAAGTGCTGCAATTTCATTAGATTATCTGGCTCGTGAAGTTGCCAAATGCAAAGCATCTCTCAAATGCACAATAGTTCTTTTATTTACCTTCATGCACAAGTACAAAAGCTTCATTTCTAAATAGGGATGTAACGATTCACTCATCTTACGATGCGATGCGATTCACGATTCTGATCTCACGATGCGATTTATTCACGATTTACTCACGATTTATTTTTACAAAATGAGTTGAAACAAATTAGAAATGAACAACTTCCCTTGCATTATTTCTTAAATGCTTCACATTTATTTGTATAATAAAATTATGTTTTATTTCAAATAACAAAACTAAACTGCAATTTTATAACAAATTAATAATAAAAAAAGTCTCTTTAATATAAACAAACTAATACTGTCTGTGCTTTTCTTGGACTTTTTTGCATTTAAGAAATATCAGCATGTCCACGTTTAGGTTTGCATTGAAAATAGCGGCCCCTGCTGTTCAAAAAATGTATTGCGATTCAGTTCACACCTCAACCGATTTGAATCGTCACTCATTATAATCGATTTGCAACCGGCTCACGGTGAATCGTTACATCCCTATTTCTAAATAATAAACACCAGCAGCTGTAGTATTTGCATTACTGTATTTGCATACGGAATGCAGTTATTCGATCTCAAAACTGAATCTACTGGTGCATCAGTCGTTTTTCTTGCAGTGCAGTCTGGGTACTCTGTAACAAGACTGCATTGGATTGGGCATGTGGATTAGGATTATGCAGGCAGGCCAGGTGCAGAACAGCGTTCACCCACACAAACCCATGGCCAGATTAGGAGATTAAAAGGAGGTCTTCAATTACATGCAGCCAGATGCGAAGACAAGTCTTATTCGTACGGTGAAAACTCTTTGCTGTGAGCATGACATCACATGATCATTCATATCCCAGTTTGTTTGATGTTTTTAACATTTAAAGCAATTTTAATACTTTGCAAAAGTGTAGAATTATGCTAATTTAGAGAATTAGAGTTTTCATAAATTTTTTATATTAATAACCATAGTCTCTTTTCACACTGGTGCTGCTCTTGAGTTCTTCATTATGACCAGGGCCCGTATTTATCGAGCTTTTCAAAGTGCCATTTTAGTCTTAAGTGCTGAGAATTCATGAAATTTACTCCTACTTCCAAAATTAAACTAGCCTAAGAATCACTCTTACTCTCCCAATTATTTAAAACAGCTCGAGAGGTCTCTGAAGTGCTTAGGAGTTGCCACTAGGGGCTTGTGATGGTGCTGAAGAGACAGAGACATGTGGTGAACAGAGGGGTTGGCCAATGGAACCGTAACATTATACACGCAAAAATTCGGTACTGCCTTGCATAGGCGTAATTGCGGGTGGCACTTAAAGTATGAGTATTAAAGTATGAATTTGCGAACGGCATTTACACAGCATCTACACATCAATTTTCATAAACGAATTTATACATTTAACAAACTTCTTTGTGCGCAAGATAAAAGACACGCAGTCCGTACATGTCATTAATGCAGCACGCATTCGAGTTATGCTCTATGGATCATCAGTAGCCTACTGTTGCGCGTTCTCGTTATGCTGTATTGTTCTGGTATGTGTGATTTCACACTCAAGAAAAGATTTATACCGAAAATAACATTGTATTTAAAGCAAAAATACTCGACTAAAACAAATAAAAACCAATTCCAGCACCAGTTTAAAATGGGTAATTAAGAAATGGTGGAAACGTGTTTTATTTTTCATTTCCAATGTCTATATCATAATGTGTTCTTTTGAAAAGTCTTTATTGTCATATGTGTGTTGAATATAAACTCCTTTTAGGAATTTCACCATTCAACGTGAATGTATCAGAGAATATTCTTAAATAAGGAAATCTATTCAGTCATTGGTCCATGCCAATGTCGTCATCCAAAATCCCGTTTGCGGCACAGCAAAGTGTCGTAAATCATCTCTAAGCCTGACACTTAAGATTTAGTCCTACACTTCACTTAAATTACGAGTGAGATGCTTTATAGCTAACTTTTAAGCGCAGCTTTGAGCCAAGATTTTTTTTGCTCTTAAGTCAATTCTTAGCAGGGTTCTAGTGAGTAATTCTTAGAAGCTTGATAAATACTAGGGCTGTGCAAACATATCGATACATGTAACTATCGCAATATTTTTTTTTTCAATAGTGTATCGATAGTGATACCTATCAATATATATATTTTAAAATCATGTCATATACATACAGTACGGCCAAAAGTAAGTGGAAGCGAGCATGGCGAAAAATATAAGAACGCTTGGAGCTCTCAGAGCTGATGTGTGGGTGTGCTCTGGTTTTCAAAATAAGTAATGGAGTAATGAGTTATATAAAATAAATGCTGTTTGTAGGCTTCGCAAGTCATGACACTTGCAAGTCACTTGGCTACTGCAGTCCATTAGACAAAAAGTTTATTAAGAAAAGTAACAATGACATTTATTGTGCTTTCACGGATGTGACACCAGCACATTTACAGCACGGATGAACCAGGGGTTTTATACTGCCCATGTTCAGTGTTTTAACTGTAATGCACCACAACAGCCAAGTGACTTGCGTGAGCCACCTTATTCCCCTGTGCTACCCACTTGAGGGGAGCAATTATGTTACTAAATATTACTATTACCAGCAATAATGTAATTTTAAAAAGCAGTTCATGGGTATTGTAAACCATTTCATGAATTGAGTTTGAAATGGTAAATCGGTCATGTAGATTGTGATTGGTTGCTGTATTCTAAGCCTAAGGCTGATTTCCTGTATGTTTGGAAACCGTGGAGCCATTTCCATTGGGAAAATGGATTTTTGTAGTGCCTGAAACTAGACAGCTGGTGAAGAGCATCCCCAGGATATTTTGAGGTCTGTATGATCGTAACTTGGGGTCAGAGCGACATTATTTGACAGAATAGGTCAAATGAACGATGTCCCGAGAAAACCTGTTCTGTCACCTCTTTGATCACCGCGTGTCTGGTTTTGTACTACAAATCTTGATGAAAGTGTAAACATGTGAACTGAAAACAAGCCATAGCTCACTATAATCCAAATAATAAGACATTCTCCATTGACCGGCCACATCTGTGGGCTTTTAGGGAGCTATGTTTTGTTGTTTAGTACACCTATAAAAGGTGCATATTTTTTAAATGTCAAACAAACTGTAATGCATTAAAGCCATTCCCTTGACATAAGGAACGTCTTGTAGTGTTTTTAATACGGTAATGTAAGTCACCTGGATTCTTTACCTACATCTAAACCATGCATCTGTAAGACATTGATCAACTTCTTCTAATCATTTCTGAGCGAGTTTGGTTGTCACCTTACATTAAAAAATCAATAAGCCACACCCCTCTGTTTTATATTTAAAAATATCTATTTCCTATTACAGTTCAATATCTTTTACTTCTTTGTAGCACACATTGTCTGTATATGGCATGATTGGATAAAATTTCCCTCTGGTCCGTTTGTCAAACTCAGATTTCATAATCTCCAGTCCTCATGCTATGAACTCTGATAAAACAGAAAGCTGTGAGCGTGTCGTGCATGTCATAACTTGTTTAATGATGAAACATTGAAGACCGTTTGGCAATACATTCCCACTTTTCACCGCACAAGATTTCAGCGGAATTTCTGAATGTCCTGTGTACACAGAATTTGTTTAAGGATCTATTTACAAATCTACATGTATGAGGAAGTACAATACAGACTGATCTACAGTAATTGCGTCAAGTGAAGAACATTTCATTTACTTAAAATCATTTAGGACATGCTTTTATCCAAAGAGAGTTCCAAAATGGGGTAGAATAAAAGACAAGTCTTAGCACAATAGACATTCAGCTCAGCCAGGCTAATAAAGTATGCCGGTCCGGTGAGCCGAGGTTTTTGGAAACTGCCCAAGCAGCATGCTAATAGACCCAAGAACAATACAAACTGGAGAAGAGTTCAAACCTCCACCCACCATCCAGAACAACACAGCGACTCAGAGAAAGTTCACTTAGTTAAATTCAACAAGACCACTCATACAATGACATTATTTGGTTCATAAAATGATTATTTGATAGCATAGTTATCATTCATTATGCCGATTTAAGTATAAATGTATGCATCAAATGGACATTTTGGAATTTACCACATTAAACTTGATTCAAACGTTTATCATAAGATGTGTATTCGTGTTCATTTCATGTATTCATTTTTGTAAAAAACAAACTCATGTTCTTTGTCTTTTTATGTTTAAGGTTCAGGACCACTTTAGCAATCATGTCTGATCTTTGTGTTGGAATTAATGGGTAAGTTTACATCCCGTTTGATATTTCACGACCAGAATAAATACAAATTGTACAATTGTGTGGACAAAGAGAGAGTGAGAGCAAATGGCCTGATTCAGAATGATTACAGCAACCGGATTACTCAGGATGAACTATAAGCCCCACAAAGCATACAAGCCCGTATACACACACCCTCACACACCCACCCCTGCAGGCGATGTGTCTTACCAGTCAGATTTCAGGAAATTAAGCTGACACTTTACTCTGTTTAGGAAAAGAGCATTTATATCCTTACAATTGACAATTGTTTAGTGGAATTTTCCATTGTGTTCTCAACGGACTGACAGGAATGAGAGAAAATGCTATTAAAGTTGCAGTCTTGTATATTAAATGATACAAGAGAAATTCTGTGGCTAAATATCTTAAATGCCTGTGTTTGTGTAGATTCGGCCGCATCGGGCGTCTGGTCCTCAGGGCCTGCCTGCAGAAGGGCATCAAGGTCGCGGCCATCAACGACCCCTTCATTGACCTGCAGTACATGGTGAGATTCAGTGAAATGGAAATGATTGTTATTCTACTCATTGTATAAAGCATCAGACGTGTCAAACATTCAGAACCTCACTGGTTCACAGACATCAAGGCCAGACCAGAGTTTTGAGATTTCAGGCTCTTTCACGCAGCGTTAGAAATCAGCTGTGCAGCATTTTTTACTGCGTAGTTGAATGTAACACGTCATGCTTAAAATCAACATGAAATCCGAATGGACCCAACTTATCTCCTAATGTACCATCCAGGTACATCCTCTTATTTTTCAAACAATTTTGCACAGTTATGATATTCATTGGATTCAAAGCATGCTCCATATTTTTTAATATCCTGCATCACATGTGAAATGGATTGTTAACTCTGTGTTATGTCAACATCTGTACAGTGATTCTAAAATTCCCTAACCAGTAATCATTCGATTTTTAATGTGTGTAATGTATATTTTATTCTTTCTTGTCTAACAGGTCTACATGTTCAAGTATGACTCCACTCATGGACGGTACAAGGGAGACGTGCGTATGGAGGATGGAAAGCTGATTGTTGATGGTCAGGCCATCTCTGTGTTCCAGTGGTACGTGATGTTGCTCTTAAATGTGTTATTTGTAGCCCATTAGGAATGTTAGAACTGGAGCCCAGTCACATAAACTACACATTTATTCAAACAGGTTGAAATACATTGTATACACAGTCATAAAAGAAAGATTTAGGATAACTTGAATGCTCAGTGTATACTCTATGTAAACTGCATATTATTTAAAAATGATTTAGATATATACAATATAGAATGATGAATGTCACATGACTGTACTAGATTGCATGCAAGTGGTGTTCAACAAACTGTGTGCAAGTAGCAAGGAAGTATGCTGTTCTGAACACAAGACCTGTAGTCTAATTGTCTTTTTTTCTTACATGAAGTATGAAGCCTGCTGAGATCCCATGGGGTGATGCTGGAGCCCTCTATGTAGTCGAATCTACCGGAGTCTTCCTCAGCATTGAGAAGGCTTCAGTAAGTGTTAAGCTTATGTTAATATTGGAGCATCAAGTATGCTTATAATGTTCAGATTATCCCAATAAAACTTTTCCCAATCATTTTATAGGCTCACATCCAGGGCGGCGCTAAACGCGTGGTCGTGTCTGCTCCATCACCCGACGCACCCATGTTTGTGATGGGGGTCAACGAGGACAAATATGACCCCTCCAGTATGACCATTGTCAGGTGGGTAAAAGCATATTGGTAGGGTTGTTCAGACGTAATTCTGAAATAATGTAACCCGCATAAAAGGCCAAATATAGACGGTGTATAGAAAGTAATGTTTGCATGAGTGTGAGGTGAGAGGTTTGCCTAATATTGAGTTTTGTAATTTAGCAGGTGTGCACTATGAAAAATGACTTTCAGACTTTTCAGAAATTCAATGTATTTAAAATGAATGGAGATGCTAGCTAATATGTAAATGCATACATAAAAATCATCTGTTATGTTTACTCGTGCATGCTTTAGAATTGCTGAACAAATTTTTAGGTGAGACATTTTTGGCTCAATTAATGTACATTTTGTTGAAAACCTCACAGCAATGCATCCTGCACCACTAACTGCTTGGCTCCCCTGGCTAAAGTTATTCATGACAACTTTGGTATTGAGGAGGCTCTCATGGTAAGTCAAAGCCTGGCGTTACTCCGTAAGTCCTGTTTTATTGTGTATTCATCTCACTTTTGTCTTTGTCTTACCCTTTGGCAGACCACAGTCCACGCCTACACTGCTACACAGAAGACGGTGGATGGCCCCTCTGCTAAGGCCTGGCGTGACGGACGCGGTGCACACCAGAACATCATCCCTGCTTCAACTGGTGCCGCCAAAGCTGTGGGCAAAGTAATTCCTGAGCTCAACGGGTCAGTACACAGACACAGAAAGAGCAAAAAAACAGTTATAATTCCAGTCGTGGATGCTGATTGGTCAAAACAGTAGCAACTATGATGCAAAAGGTAAAAATCTATCTGTTTTGTAGCAAGCTGACCGGCATGGCGTTCCGTGTGCCAGTGGCTGACGTGTCCGTTGTTGACCTCACCTGCCGCCTATCAAAGCCCGCTGCCTACAATAGCATCAAGGCAGCTGTCAAGAAGGCTGCTCAGGGACCAATGAAAGGAATTCTGGGATACACAGAGGATTCAGTAAGTATTGCAGTCTTCCCCATCTCTGTATCTCCATAAATATTGGAAAAAAAGTAGATTATGGCACATCGTTTAATGTTGTTGTCTTGTTTTAGGTGGTTTCTTCTGATTTCATTGGTGACACTCACTCTTCCATCTTTGATGCCGGTGCAGGCATCTCTCTCAATGACAACTTTGTCAAACTCATCTCTTGGTAAGATGAAGAATAGGATGCGTCCAGTTTATAATGTGCAGCTGGGACGGGCTGATAAATTGAAAATAAGCTATTTACTAGCGGTGACATCAATATTACAAAAATAAATGTGATCTTTTTTGTCTTTCTCACAGGTATGACAATGAATTTGGCTACAGCCACCGTGTTGCAGATCTGTTAATGTACATGCACTCAAAGGAGTAACGTACAAGTTTTGTGACCACAGAACAGACCATTCCTTCTTTTCTTCCTCCTTATTTCATAAGGGCGTGTCGCCATAGCGACACCCCTTAGAGCTACTGTTCTCACCTATGAGACCAGCTTGTCTCTGTAGCTGTTTGTGTGTACACGTGTTAGTTTATTTTGACAGTATTGTGTCGTCGTCACCCAACAGGCATTGCTGTAGTTGTTTCCATTCTGGGTGTAACCACAGTGTGTTGGTGTAAAGAGAATTACTGTTACAAGAGGTCAAAGGCTACTGTAATGCAGAGTATAAGGAAACTAATTAAACTGTTTGAAAAAATGAATGTGTTCTAGTCATTTGTCTCATATAAATTGTATGTATTTACATAATTGTAAAGTGAATTTATTTAATGTTCATGTATTTGGCAGATGCTTTTTCTAAAGCAGCTTGTATTCAAGTTATACATTTAATCTGTATCTGAGAATGTGTTAACTGAGGAAAGACCTGAAATCAAATATTTAATAAACAGACAAGGGGCAGGGACTGTGTAAATAATATTTTGTCTAAATCTGCAGAAATCGGGTATGGAGGAGTATGTGTGCTTTATAGTTTTATATTTATATTCTGTGGACATGTCAAATTCAATTTTTATGTAGTGTTTTTTACAATGTTGCATTGTTTCAAAGCAGCTTACAAGAAAAAAGAAATTTATATAGCATACAAATGGAACAGAATACATACATTGTCCTCAAAGAAGGAATGTAAACAAAAACTGCATATGCTTTTACTGAGGTTTGGACATATAGTCGTTTAATATTAACAGGTATAAAACTGAACCAGAAATGTATTTGCATGTTATGGAAATGGCCCTTTAAAAATAAGAGAAAATAAAAAAACAGGAGTGTAACATACAAATTTAAAATAATAACATGACGAAGAGTGTAACATGCATAGAAAATATGCAGTAATAAGAAAAAGTGAAGTACTTAGGAATATTGTCGTTCATTATAATAAAACTATAATTAAAATAATTTCATTAAGACTAGCACATACAATCTGACACCTTTCCTCTGTGGAGTGAATTCAGGGTGATTGGGACACTCGTATCAATCCGTAAAACGAGTATTAGGCCTACTAAAAAGAAACAAAATATTTTGATATGCAATCCCATTTTAATATGCAATAAGTAACGCAGTTAACTCTAAAATATAATTTTAAAACTACCCAGTAATAATAACACGCTGTGAATGATCGATCCTGATCGAAACCCATTCACTATTGTGCATAATAACAACACTGCTGTGGAGGACAACAGTGAGAAGTATCATTTAGAGACCCAACGTACAGACCCCCTTATCCGAGCTCATTTTGTTGTTCAGAGTGAGAGCGGAACTATAGTTTAACAGAGGACGCCTCCACCCGGACCTTTAATAGTGATGCAGCGAAGGATTATGTGACCTGAGCCTGTCATTCTACAACCGTATTTGTTTGGTAAGAAAACAGTCTTTTTTTGGATTCTTCATCGCAGGAGAATTAATTGACTTTGTTCAATTTAAATTTGTTAATTTGATGTTATATTATAAATAGATTATGCATGTTTTTGCTGTTTATTAGCAAGCTATCTGACGCATGTCTGTCTCATGCATGCTGATAGCTACACTACTGAATAAATGATCAAAAATCACAGATATACAAGTGTAATGTTTACATTACTTATGCTACTTAAAGCTTTAAATCACAGACATAGTTGCGATTCTTAGTATTGTTGTTTTCCTAGGTAGTATTCAATTGTCTGATGCAGATTGTATGATTGTGTTTATTCGTTTAACAGGGTCAGGGGAAGAAAACCCTCACTGAAATATCTACCATGACGCTTTTTCATTTCGGAAACTGTTTTTCGTTGGCTTATTTCCCTTATTTCATCACTTACAAGTGTAGTGGATTGTAAGTATTTTGTGGATCCGCCAGGCAAAAATAATATAAAAGTACAATGTTTTCATGTTTTGTACTTTACTGGAAATTTCCAACAAAGTGTTATTGAATTGCATAGAATTTTATAATAAATATTCAAGTGCCCCTGTGATTGTTAGTAATTTGGTCAGTGTCACAGTATATTTAATGTCAAACTAATGTTAGTTCATTTATAAATAGCTTATTTCATATGTAATATTTTTACAGTCCTTCCATGTGGTTGTGTGGTCATTGTACATTGTGATTCTTTCACTATATACAACCATCAATTACCCAGGATTTTACAATCATCAAACAGTTCTCTGCTGTTAACAAAAGAGCTAAATAAGGCACTGTTTTCACCAATTCATCTCTATGATATATTGATTTTGACAGATCAGAATACAATGCATTTTGGAGATGTGTCCAAGCAGGTGCTACCTACCTCTTTGTACAGCTGTGCAAGGTTAGTGAGCCCCGAGATACCTCACTCAGACATAACAGACACCATTTGTGTGCCAGACTTAGAGACACTGTCAGGACATTCTGTGATATCACTTTTTAGATGCTGTTCCTTGCCACATTTTTCCCTACCTGGGAAGGAGGAGCTGGCGTGTATGATTTTGTTGGGGTACGTGGTCTCTGAGCTGAATGCAAAAATATAGAATTTGCCTTTGGAAAATGCATAACAAGAATTTGCCATATGTTTAATTTCTACATTTTTAATTCAGATGTCCACAGATGCACATAATAATTTGATTGTGTATATGTGTTATCTATAAACATTAACAGGAGTTCATGAAGGCCACGGTGGACATGGCTGACCTCCTAGGTCTTCATCTGGTCATGTCCAGGAATGCTGGGAAAGGAGAATATAAGATCATGGTGGCAGCCATGGGCTGGGCTACAGCAGAGCTTATTATGTCAAGGTATTCATTACAATCGTAGCAGTCTGAAACTTGTATGCGAGTTTAATTCTATACAGCATTTTTTTTTTTCCTACTGCATCAATACAAATCCAGAGATTTTCATTTAATTCTCATTTAGTTTTTAATGTCACACAACCATGCTATCAAAATGCAGTGTGGTCCTCCACTTATCTTCAATAGATGTTTTATGTGAATTTGGTAATCAATTCAGATGAACGTGTAAATAAGTCTTTCTGCGTCTCTGACCCATTTTAACAGATGTATACCTTTATGGGTTGGAGCACGTGGCGTTGAGTTTGACTGGAAATATATACAAATGAGTTTGGATTCCAACATCAGTCTGGTAATGATATTTGCTTATATCATATTAAGGTTTTTGACAAATATGTGTTTCTACTGTCTCAATATTTGAAATTGACTAACATGGATTATGTTATTGTTTATAGTATATTTATATTAAGTTCCATTTTATGTATATATGTTTCATGAGGTCATAAGCATTTGTCAGTTGTACTCCTGCTATTTTTTTTCTGTTTGTCATCATAACAGGTGCATTATATTGCCATGGCAGCAGTTGTGTGGATGTTCACCCGATACGACCTTCCAAAAAGCTTCCGTCCTCCTGTCACCATCCTGCTGGGGTTGTGTGTTTATAAGGGCTTTTTAATGGAGTGAGTATTGTTTATCTTGATTTTATATTTTAGAACTGATTTTGATGCTGTTTCCATAAGCAGTTGTGGTTTGGTTGTAGCTGTTGTACTCAACAATCACAGTTTCTTTATTCTGCACATCAAAAACTTAAATATTACTAAGATGCAGGCTCTAAAACATGAGCAGTTATATCATCATTTAATTAAAACCAGTATTTATATTAGATACGCATACCTATACCTTTATATAAATAGTAAACAAAATCTAAATCTGGTGCATTTGTTGAGCGAATGCGATTAGTTTGTCTTTCCACTAGATGGCACTGTTGCTTCATAAATGTATTGTGTTTCCTTTTAGTGATATTGCTAACCCAGTAAAACATTGTTGTAATTTTGGCAACATATTCACTCTGTAAAAGTCTAGTTATGCTCCTTGTAGATGTTTAATTCTATGTTTTTCTCTCTTTCTCTTCTCCAGACTGTTTGTTCACATTTTCATTCTGGGTAGCTGGACGGCCCTTCTGGTAAAATCTGTCCTCACCGGTGCCATCTCCCTCTGTTCACTCTTCCTGTTTGTCACACTTGTTCACAGCAACTAAACGCTTTGTCTTCTGTTGAGTGCCACCACACACACGGTGCATTTTCAAGTATTTAAAGAGCAAATCCACATTCCTACAATGAATTCGGTTCACTTTTGTATCTGCTATCAGGAGACTATGAAAGTATAACTGTTAAAGGAATAGTTCACCCAAAAATTAACATTGTGTCATTATTTTCTTACCCTTATTCCAAACCTATATAAATGTAGTTTTTCTGTGGAATGCATAATGAATGTTGATTCATTTCACTGCAAAGCAGATAACTAATGACAACAACACAACTCCATAAGAGTAATCCATATGACTGTATATCATTTGTTCTGAAGTCTTACAATAGATGTGTTTGAGAAACAGGATTTGTTTATTTGAAATCCTACCCCCCATAATAGCATTTCTGCATATTTTACTTATTGTGGTTGGTTATGATAGACCCCCGGTGCTTTCCATACGCTTTAACAGCCATATGTTGTTCCTCACACATAGTTGTCATACGGTCAAAACACTTTGAATATTGCATATGAGTATTAGACACTTCAACTTGACGTTAAGAAGATTTAAGCCAGGATTTTCATTTTTGGGTATGCAATTTCTTAAATGATTCAGGTTGTTTATAATTGACAAATAATAAAAAAATTGTGATCATTATATATGTTTTTAATGGTCAGGTGTTTTTGAGAATTATACACAATCCTAAAAGTGTTTCTTTTCCTTTACATTTTTTATCACAATAAAACCGTCTGTTCTACTTGAACCGAATTTGGAAATGTAGATGTTTTGGAAAAAGCTGATAAAGTAATAATATTAATTGTGATTAGCAAGCTTTGCATAGATAGACCATTTGTAAACTATAACAATTCTAGTGTTTTATTGTTTATTTCGATAACATTGTTACCTAGAAATACAACCGCCCCTCTGCTGAGGTCCAGTTGAGAGCTAAAACTCAATTTGTAAACATGTTCAGTGTGCATTCATAGTTTAAACAGCTGGTGACCATCTTAAGGGGACAGTTCACCTGAAAATTCTGCCATCATTTGCTGTGATCTTTTATGATGTGCATTTAGATTTTTCTATGGCCTCTGAATAAGTCTTTTGAATCATTTTTTTCAAGGACATCGTGTGTGAGCCTTTGTGCTTGTTTATGTAGGATTTAACTTTTTAGAAAGAGAAATATGAGTGGGTATACCTCAATGTGAATGGTGCAGTTGTTGACACTGTTTATCATTTGCTTTGCCTCATGTTGTTTGAGAAACCGTTTTCATCGGATGCACATGCCTGGTCCGATGTTGACTTCCGGTCTGTGTTTTTGGTTATAAAGATTTATATCATTTACATTATTATTCATTTAAAATAATAGTTTTATTGTATATTAATTGTATTAAATTACATTAAAACTACTAGTCTACCAGAAATTAAGTTTGGCCAACGTAACGTTTCTTTGTCGTTGCCGCTGAAACCTAAAAGTCTTAAGTCTCTCCTCAGAAATGAGTAGGTAACTATGGCAACCATAGCATTAGCAGCTCAAATGGCATGGGTTTGAACCCTGGCAAGCATACTGATGAAAAATGCGTCACGCATTCAAAATCAGATCAGACCATCTTGGAAATGTGAACTTGTCCAAAGTGTTTTTGCCCAGCAGTGTTAATATTCTGTATGCGGGGAATTTTCCTCTGTGTGATAAAAACAGCTTTGAATGGACGGATCTAATCCCACTGGGTTTCATTCTTGGCTTCAAGTCACTCTCTCACATGTCTAGCGTTACTGGTGCTGTGAAAAGGCTTTTGTGAGACTGCTGACTCACCATACATCTAATACAGAAAGAGCAGAATCAACATAATTACTACATGAATCACACGTGCATGTTTTTAATTCACAACTTTAATGATGACACTATGAATTAAGTACCTGGGGCCGGATTCACCAAACTGTTCTTAAGACAAAACATAGGAAGTTCGTAAGAATGTTCCTACTTGAGAAGTTCTCAAATATTTTCTTAAAAACATCTTCATTTTTTTCTTGAGAATAAAATGACATATGCTTTGTGAATCAATCTTGAGAGAAAACTGTAAGAACTGATTTAAGAAGTTTTTCGGGAATATAAAACATTCCTAACTTCTTTCTTAAATTAGAATTTCAGAACCATCAGTCCCGTAGTAGGCTATATCTCAAAATACCACAATTTTACCTGTAAACATAATTACTTGCTACATTTATCTGTCTTGTCAGTCTTTTATTTTTCCTTCTGCACCTAAAATGCATACACATAATTCTATTATATAATAGAATCTATAATAATCTATCTATAATAAGTCTATTCATTCATCTTTTTGTTTTCTCTTCTGTCTTCTGTTCTTTTGCTGTTTCTTTTTCTATTTTTCCTGTCTTTCAGTTTTTCTTATCATTCTGTCTTTTCCATCTTCCTCTATATAGCCTAAATCTCTTTGTTTATCAACCTTTGGTTTTTCTTTCTGCACTATTTAAATGCCTCCAAATGAATGACATTATTGTCCTTTTTTGTCTGCTATCTTTCTGTCTGTATTTATTTTTTGTCTTCTTGTTATGTTCTTTCACGGTTTCTTTTTTCTCCTATTTTTTTTCTTTTCATTCTGTCCTGTCTTTGTAACCTCAACATAACCTTTCCCCTGAACTCCTCAGCAAATATGTGACTCCTACAGGGTTAATGATCTCCTCCCCTCCGAACGAAAGTGAATTCAGACGGAACACTGCGAACAAAACTTCCTTGTTTTCCAAAGTCTCAGGATGGCGGACACCGAGTTAAATCTGCTGTACCGCGGTCTCCTCCTGCCCAAGCTCACTCATTCACAGGAAAGCCTCGACTATCTGCAGAAACTAAGGGTCAAAGATGACGATGTCGTCGCAGTTACCTATCCCAAATCTGGTAAGAGTACAATTTATAGGGAGGTTCTCGTGATGCACAGAATGCAACGTGTTCTGTCACGTTACAGCAACATCGGCGCAATCGCTGCGCGCGCACGTCTGTCAGTTTGCGAAACGAAAAGTGACTTTCGCAAAGTTTGCGACGGTTAAACGATGCCAAACCATCATAGACTGTTACAGTGTCACGTGGGTAATAAGTGACGCGTATATATAGAGGTATTCCGTGTCTGGAGATCACAATCACAAAATTAAACGCTCAGTTGGTTGAAGTATTGATTTATGTTAATTATGGGGAGTGTCAATTATATGTACTATCACGGACTAATGTTTCCAAAGGAGAGTCATAACGAAAACAGTTTGGAATATTTTGAGAAATTTAATCTAAATGATGATGACGTGATTGCTATCACCTACCCTAAATCTGGTAAAGTGTTTTTTCTTTGGTTTGTTTGTTTTAATGTCACTTATTATAGTAAAATATATGGTTGAACTCTGGTTTCTGTAGTTGCCATGGCACATTTGTGGTTTAACAGTATTAACAGTATTTCTATGTGTGTTTCAGGTACCACATGGATGCAGGAAATTCTTCCTCCGCTCCTGCGTGGAGGAGATCTGACTGCAGTGCAGACCATCCCGAACTGGGACAGGGTCCCGTGGATGGAGGAGACTCGAGCACCCCTCGTCATGGATAAGATCCCCTCACCTCGAGCCATGGTATCCCACATGCCTTATCAACTGATGCCTCCCTCCTTCTTCACCTCTAAGGCTAAGGTACAGAAAATAGCTTTGCAGTCAGCAATCCTGAGTGAAATTGTTTTCTGTTATAAGCGGTGTTGGGAAGTTGCGACGCTACTAACTTCACTACATTTTTTAGTAGCTTGGCGGTAGCTCAGCTACTTTTAAAACAGTGTAGCTTTTCCAGTAGTTAATTACTTTTTTAAGACAGTAATGTGTATCACACCACATACAAATATAGCATACTTTAGTATAGTGTTTATTTATAGTAAATTGTAGTATATTACAGCTGTCGAATAACATATACTACAGTATTCTGTAGTATCTAGCTATAGTAAATTCATACACTACAAATTCTGTAGTATACTTTAATATTTACTAATGTAAAAAAATGGTACTGTATCTAGGAAATATACTATACAGTTTGCTATAATAAATATTACACTCTTTTATTTTTTACAATCTCACATAAAAAAATACAGAAGTAGTTTCAAAGAAGCTACTTTTTTATAGTAACTTGTAGTGTAGCTAACTACTTTTTCAGATGGGTAGCTTAGCTGTAACTTAACTAACTACAATTTCAAAGTAGCTTCCCCAACACTGGTTATAAGTGGGATAGGTACCTGCTCTTCATTTATACTCAATCACTATAATATCAATGACCTATTTTACAAAAAAATGTTTTAATTGTATTATTTATTGCTGGAAAAACATCTTAGGCTGGTTCAGCTAAAGACAAACAGATGTACATTTACATTTTGTTCATTTGGCAAATGCTTTTGTCTTAAGCTGTTAACAAATAGGCATAAGGTGCACCGTAAATAAAAATGGTGTCTAGTTACTGTAATGTTTATTGAAATTTTACAGTAAAAAGAACCTAGCAGCATCACACAATAAATTGAATCTCTTGTATATGTATTATTATATTTTTTATATTTTGACTGGATCGAATAGGCCATGTTTTTCAGTTGTTTTTCAGTTGAGTTGTTTTGTATTGTTGTATTTATTTGTTGTCTCGTGGCTCGATCTTTGATAAACTACCTGCATTGCATGTTTTTATGTGAAATCTTATCTTTCATTAGGTAATCTATGTTACTCGCAATCCCAAAGATGTTTTAGTTTCATCTTTCCACTTTCATAAAATGGCCAGTTTCCTCGATGACCCTGGAACATTTGAAGAATTCACTGAAAAGTTCCTGGCAGGAAAAGGTTAGACTTTAAAAAGCTTTTAATGTTTATAAAATGGACAGTTTTCCCCCAGTTCAAGTCATAGTTTACCCAAAAAGAAAGATACTGTCATTAATTCACCATCACATGGTTCAATACCTGTATATGACGTTTTGAGAAATGTCTCAGTGGTTTCGTGTCCATACACTGGAAGTCAGTGTGGGCCAATGTTTTTCGCTTGCCAACATTATCTTCTTTTGCAGAAGAAAGAAAGTCATACAGGTTTGGAATGACATGACGGTGAATAAACGATCAAACAATTTTCCTATTTGGGTGAACTATCTATGTAAGATCTGTTTTTATTTGCCTTTTACCAATGGTGAAACCACTTAAACACAACCTTGTTGGAGTATTTTATTGTCATTTTTACAGTAATGCAGAATAACATCATAAATATTGAAATGTAAAACAAATTTATTGCCCAGTGCTTTTTGGAAAGTGGACTGATCATGTGAAAAGTTGGAGAAACCCTGCTCTTGGGGATAGAATTCTCTACGTAACCTATGAAGAAATGATTCAGGTAAAATAAAAGAGATTTTATGTATTCAGCTACCAATTCCACATCCAATATTTTCAAAATAAAATTCATGTTGTTTTTCTTGGAATGGCAGGACCTTCGTGGAGTTCTGGAGCGGATGTTGAACTTTCTCGGTCGTCAGCTCAGCGCAGAGGCTTTGGATTCTGTGGTCAATCACTGCACATTTAAAAATATGAAAACAAATAACATGTCAAACTATTCTCTTGTGCCGGAAGAGATCATGGACGGCAAGAAATCACCCTTTCTCAGAAAAGGTACATAGATTTACACAGCAGCACTGATTTGGGTTTGACAGCAACTGGTCGAAATGTATACTTCTAGTTTATTCATTCCATATCTGTCTCTCTTTGTCCCTGTCTGAAAACGTTCTGCATGTTTTAAGGTATCTCTGGAGACTGGAAAAATCACTTCAGCCCTGAACTTGATGGCAAGTTCACAGCAACAATTCAAGAGGAGCTGAAAGACAGTAACATCAAATTCCTGTGGGATGACGAATGAGACAGAATCTCTTTTCCTGACATCTCCGTGTACGTGAAAATAAACAGTTGTAGTGGGAACGTGTGCTATCGTTTTCTTCAAGTGTTGTTACTGTGTCATTTCTGTTCTGTTTCTTAAGATAAAAAGAGAGCAGACAGTTGAGGTTTGGTCAGGTTTTTGCAACATAACGGAGAGCATGCAATATTGGTTAGTTCCCTTTGTAAAAGCGGAATTGCAATGTCTAGATTGTCTAGCAAAAAATTCTAGAACAAATTTGGAACTTTTGTGCATTTCTGAGCAACACACATATTATGCTAGAGAATAGATAAGAATGCTTACACCGTGTCTACAAAAGACTTATTAGAACCCATTATGATTTTACATTTTGTCCACACTGCATGGCGTAATCCCATTAGAACAAGCCGTGCAACGCACCGCGCCACATCCGGTGTAGACACGGTGTTAGAATGCACGATTCTGTAATTATGACTTTTTAGTGTTATGTTGATCTTTGACCTGGTCTTGGTCTTCTTGACACCCTCTGGTCTTGTCTTGGTCTCGGTTTTGGTGGTCTCGACAACAACACTACCTCTAACACATAAGTGAGAGACTTAGAAAATGTGCAGGATGTTGCATGGTAAAAACATTGACCCCTTCCATTGTATGAACACAAAACTGAGATATTTTTCAAAATATCTTCCTTCCACAGAAGAAAGAGTCAAAGTTTTGAATGACATGAGGGTGAATAAATGATGACAGAATATTTATTTTCATGGGGAACTATAAGACAACTTTAATATATGTATAGTATTAACATAGTTTAGTCATTTATACTGTATTTGTGTTTGCCTGTCCACATTTTGTTTGGAGCCACTAAATTAGAATCGTTTCACTTTTATTTCAGACTCATGTGTATTCATGGTGAAATTGATCAGTAATGTTATTATTTTAATAGTTTAAAATGATTTAAATACAAGTGACCTGTATTTTGTATTGACCGTATTGTATTGACTGTATTGACCTCTAAGTCAATTTGATTTTCCTTTCCAATTTGAGGCAGGTTTAGAAGTTTAGTTTTTCAGTTACATTTTTTTTCCAGTGTAGAGTTTATAATTTTTTTATTGAAGAAATAATGACCTTAAACCAGCCCAAGTTAGTTAGCTGGTCTCTGTTGGTTAAGCTAGTCTAGCTGGTCTCCTCATCTAAACGGATGAGAAGTGCCCAAAAGCAAGTTAAAAAAAAATTCTGTGAAGATGTCATCTAATTCGTTGAATATTTAAATTAAGCTCATTGCTTTGTGATTGGATGAGTTTGTACGTCACCCCATGTGTTAAAATAGCACACGATGATGATCAGTCATCATGTGGGAGCGCTCACGTTTGCACTTGTGTTGACCATACTGTATGTGTTAAGTGTGCATCTCTCCTCTGAGGGCATTTTGCCCCAAGGCTTCTGCCCTACGTGACTGCACCGGGGTTCACCGATGCCGACCGCAGCCTCCCTCTTTAACGATAACACTAATGAATTTCCTGCGATTTCCTGTAATTGGAGCATAGGGCGGGTCACGCGCGTGGGCTTGGGCATGTCGACGGCATTTTTCAGGCATAGGCTGAAACCGTGATGTCGGACGTGTTGACAATGTCATTGTGTGATTGGGCAGAGGAACCATTCATCCTCACGTACCCTTTCCCTTTGACAGCTGGCATCATCAGAGTCTGCAAGAAGGCGAGGGCATCTTCACTTATGTGCTGGCATGCGGGCGAATGTTCCGAGATGGAGATCAGAATGGCTTAGATCATTAGAACAGGATGGACGCTAGAACTGGTCTATATCAAAGTGTCTCCTGTCTGATGTCCCCAGAAGATCCGGCTGCCATCATTGCAGCGTGGCATGGTGGGTGTCTATGGGTGGGGATGACAAGCTTCTCTCAACCCTCTCAAGAACAAAGGGTCAGCTTTTATTTGGACTAATGTCGAGACTCCAGAGACGTAGCGATAAGAGGAGAGAGACGGTCGGAGAAAGAAAGAGAGATTGCAAAGGAAGGGTGGTCCATCTGACGTACATAAACCAACATCAATCATCATTTATTTCCTTCTGTCATTTTTTACCTAAGTTTTGTTATCGTTCTCATCCTCTTTTAATTTAAAATTGAATTTTAAAGTGATGCGGAATATGAAGATTTAATTTGGGAATGACACCGGGCTAGTTGTCACACGGTTATTCTAGTGAATATTTACAGTATGAACAAATGAAAGTGCATTTCTGCACATTTTAATATCTTGGATACAGATAAGCAAATAAACATTGACACAGTTACTGCCCAGAGATGCACTCCATTGAGCTCCCTTTGTGACAACATGCCCCAAAAGCAAAACGTTGTCTGACTATACGTCCCAGGTGTGGAACCTTTTTTTACAATTTCACACTTATGACTGCTAGATATGATTGTTTACTATGTATGTAAGGTTATACTCCCTGAAATTGAAATCCATGCTTTCCTTAATGACATCTTGTGTTAACATTTCACATTTATTAAATTAGCAGACACTTTTATCCAAAGCTGAGGAAAGCAACAAGTGATTCATATTAAGAATGCAGTACAATACAGCGTTAAGATGGTATAGGCCAGCACACAGAGAACTTCAGAAAGATGGAGATTTAGTCAAAGGTTTTTTTTAATATTGTTAAAGGGTCAATTAAAGCCACAATATGGAATAATTTTGTTATTAAATATCCAAAAATCACTTGCACAGTGTGATATATTTCATGCAGTTGTGTACTTAAATTATCCAAAATGTTCCGAAGAATGTGCAAATCCAGAGAAATTCCTATTTAAAATAATGGCCTGTCCCTTGTCTCTCTTGTATTTGTCGCATATCAGTGACTTAATATCCGGTGCTCCGCACTACCCTCAGTTTCCGGTTGTAGAAACTACGGCAACACGCAAATGCGGAAGTGGTTATACAGCATCTGGGACGCAGCATCTGTTGTTCTGTTATAATGGATCACGATTACGCTTTGGCGAGTAAAGGAAACCCGAAAAAGCGTGAACGTAGGCCAAACGAGACAAGCAGGCTTATGGACAAACGAAGAAATAAAACAAGGATTAATATCGGCGTGGCGTTTTCTAAATGGTGAGAGCTTCGCGACCAACTTGGACTCGACAGAGACTCCGCTCTCGCATGTGTTTTAATAGACAGGTAAGCAAAGAAAATGTTATTGTACACAAAATACTCATGCACAGATTATTTGAATAGTTATGAATGCAGTTACCCTATGAAATAAAGTATATGTCGCACAAAAATATGTAGCCAGTAACGTTACTTGTAAATGCTGTGGGTTCGTTCAAATTTACTTTTTAAACGATGACTGTATGACTGTTTGAAACAGGTAAAACTGTGTAGCATTACGCTACCAAATCAATTGACAAAGTCCAATATCAGTCGCGGGCTAACGTAGCATTACATTCCACGTTTCTTGCAAGCTAATTCATTACGATGACATAAAATAAAATTAATTCATTACCTCGTCCGTGAACATGATGGGCGATCTCCATACGCCTCTGGATGGTGAAAACGACATGTCCCATGATTCCACTCTCCTACATAACGTCATTTAGCTTCGCCTTTTGTTGTTGTTTCGAAAGTGCGCCATCTAGCGGTCTAAATATTCCATATTGTGGCTTTAAATATGACATAACTTGACATAGTTAGCAGAGAGACACGTGTATGAAAAAAGAGAAATACATTACTTTTACTTTACAATTACTTTTCTTTTCTACATCAACAAGTTAAGTAAAATGGCCAGTATAAGCTTAGAAAGTCAAATAATAAATTGTATGCAATGAACGTGTTTTTGAATTGTTTAAAATGTCAGTAATAGCCAGTAGGAGTTGGGTTGCAAAGCTTACAATATTGAACATGTAAATTCCCCTAAACCCCTAAATTCCATTCAATTCTTGAATTTGAATTAGAATTTGAATTGAGATTGCAAACAGGAAGCTGAATTCAAATTCAAATTCAAATTGCAGGAAGTAGAATTGGAATTCCATAAAATTCAAAGAAATTCATGATACATAATTAAGGTGTATTTAACAATGAAGCTTTACGTATATATTGCATATGATTACAACATGAATTTCATACAGATATTATTGTATGGACTCAATGTACACAATACTTTATTATAGTAAATAGGCCTATTTTTTTTTACCAAAAATGAACATTAAAAACACTCTATAAAACAGATCATTGAAATTGTAATAACTTTCGAATTGGGGAAAATGATAGGATAGCACTTCATTTCCCAGAATACCTTGCTGGATCCAAGTTTTCAAAATGGTTGACCAAGCATTTGAGGAAATGTTGACCATTAGATGCAACAATGTTACCCTGTAAAGTACTTTAAAAAATGATAATTGCATTTACCAAAACATTGTTTGAAATGAAGATATTGCGATATTGTGTAGGGTGGAGTCATTCAAATTCATTCATTTAATTGAATTAAATTCAGAAATTCTGAATTTTGCACAGCACTGTTATGTATGTTAAGTCTTCAGTTATGTCTTCAGTGCTTTGATTACATACAGTACAATTCATCTAATTTTAGGACCTCATTCTACGTGAGGCTTTTGTTCTGATAAAAATGTCTATTACAGGGACTAAACTATTATTGGCAACATTACAACAACTGGCCTACTACATCCTACAGTTTACTCCTAAAGTTTACTCCAGCATTCATTAGGCCTGTTCGTATTTGTTCATGCGGTTTTATTTACTGTTGCCCAAATGCTGTGCACTTCCCGCCATTGTGTGAATTATATCTTCACCTGCGTGATAAGATGTGTCTTTACATTAAATTAGATGTTCTTTCCGGACACCCGCCTTTGTTTTGACTACGAGCTAATGCTAATACGCATATACAAAAAGCGCTAACAGTCTCCTCGAGAGGAAAAGCGCAGGCAGCTGTTGTGACATTTATGTCAGAGAAACATTATCCTTTGTGTTAAATGATAAACTTTTTTAAATTAAATATTAGGTAGAATGTATTTCCTTCTGTCATTTTTTCCTCAGTTTTGTTATTGTTCACATCCTCTTTTTTTATTTGCACTGATGCTGAATATGAAGATTTAAACTGAGGATGACACAGGGGCTAGTTGTCACACTGTTATTCTAATGAATGTTTATGAATAATTTCTGTACATACTTTAATTACATTACTTGGCTACAGATAAGCAAAGGAACTTTTAAACAGTTCAGTAAAGTGTGGTATCGGCTATTTAAAATGTTTTGCATTTCCTTAAAAATACAGCAGAATTCTTGTTGACAGTTCAATAAAGTTAGTCGTGAGGGGATAAATCACCCAACATTCTGTCATCATTTATTCACCCTCGTGTCATTCCTAACCTACATTACCTACTTTCTCCTGTGGAACACAAAAGAGGATATTTTGAGAAATGTTTCAGTGTTTCTGTGTTCAATAGAAATCAATGTGGGTCAATGTTGTTTGGTTTCCAACATTCTTCAAAATATCTTCTTTTGTGTTCTTCAGAAGTCATACAGGTCTTAGAAAATGCTTTAAAGTTGCTGATTTATTTAAGTCAACTTTTTTTGTTAGTAGAGACAAAATGTCTGTATGAATTGTCATTGCATGGAAAAGATCTGTGTGAAAAAATCATAAATTCTTCTTTTGTGTTCCTCAGAAAAAAATAACAGTAAATAATGGCCAGTTTTTAATTTCGGGGTGAACTTTAATGAAACATTTCTTTACTCGAATCTTAGCTAGAATCTAGTGTTAAATTAGGTTTGATACACTCAGAATATCATTTAATTTAGGACCAGATACATCCTTTGTTATTTAAAAATAAATAATATCTCATTCCTAGTGAAATTTGATTGCCCTAAAGTATGAATTCAGTGTTTTTTTGTGTTTCAATACGGATTTTATTGTCTTTGTCTGTCTACAGTACTTCAAGAATACGTAGTAAACTCCATAAGGGGCACCTTCCTTCCTGTTATACACAAATGACAGGTATTTGGAAACTATTTATAGGTGCCTTGTCTATTTTAAGTGTATTCTTTGTAGACATCCATACGTTTGCATGGTTAGTGTTAGCTTGCAAGATGCCTTTTATGCACAATAAACAAGAAGACATACTGAGATAATCATAATGTTTTACTAAGAACACCTATAACATAATTCCTAAAAAAAAAAACAGAAGAAAAAAATAAGGAACTAGTTTCATGTGCTTTTCAAGTCAGTTTTCTAGCAGTTATTTTTATTTAAGTTGCGAATTGTTTAGTTGACATGCTTCAGAAATTCTGGAGAATGACTGAGAACGATAGTTCACCAAAAAATGAAAACGCTGTCTTCATTTACTTAGCCTCAAGTTGTTCCAATTCTGTATACATTTATTTGTTCTGATGAACACAGAGAAAGATATTTGGAAGAATGCTTATAACCAATCAGTTCTTGGCCACCATTGACCACCATAGTAGGAATAAATTGCTTTACATTTACATATTTGGAAGACGCTTTTATCCAAAGCGACTTACATTGCATTATACTATACTGTACATTGTATCTGAGTATGTGCAATCCCCTGGGATCGAACCCATAACCTTGGCGTTGCTAGCGCCATGCTCTAACCACTCAGCCACAGGAAAGCGCTTTATACATTTCTTTGTTCTGTTGAACACAAAAGAAGATATTTTGAGGAATGTCGGAAAACAAACAGGTCTGACTACTATTGTAATTAGTGATGCTTTGAAAAAGCATAACTATTGTTATTCGAACATACTTCTTATAATTATTCTTGTTCCGCCAAAAGTTTGGCACGCTACTTGTCCCGCAGCTTTTGACGTAGACCCATGAATGAATACATCAAATCGAGCGGCCCATTGAGGAATGGTGTGTGATGACTTTTGGAAGTGATCGGGTGAGAGGGGCGCGCGCGATAGGGGGTGAATAAAAACCCGAAAAATCCCATTGACTTAACATTGCGCCCAACTTTGATGGGTCGTAGCTCTGAGTGAGGATATAGAAACATGATAATAAATCACGATTTGAAGAGGCTATCAGGCTCTGTAAGAACATCACTCACAATGGGGTGTAAGTTGTACCCCTGGGGTGTAAGAGCCTCCCAAAATTTCCCAATCACAGGAAGCATGCCCATATAAGGCGTAAAACGTCCCGTGTTGAATATCTTAGCAGTACAACCACTTAGAGACAAGGGGGTGGGCTCATTTTACTCAGGCTACCAATCAGTGTGACATGATCATCTTGAAGCTATTAAGCCACGCCCATAGCAACCATTTACAGCAACCTAGCAACCGATACCATAGACTCGCATTATAAAAGGTTCAGGTGGATAGCTTTGCAACACAGTGTCATAGAGACAAGGGGGTGGGCTCGTTTTACTCAGGCAACCAATCAGTGTCCCAGGATCATCATGAAGCTTCGAAGCCACGCCCATAGCAACAAAACATGTCAGCCTAGCAACCGTTTAGCAATACCTATATCTCTGCATCGGAACATCGTAGAGAGACGGGGGTTGGTTCTTTACACTCATAGCTTAGAGCATCATCAATTGGCAGATGCTAAGCCACGCCCATAGCAACCAAACAGGTTAGCCTAGCAACCATTTAACAAAACCTATATCTCTGCATAGGAACTTCGTAGAGACACGGGGGGTGGTTCGATTCACTCATAGGTTAGAGTATTATCAATTGCAGAGGCCAAGCCACGCCCATAGCAACCAAACAGGTTAGCCTAGCAACCATTTAGCAACGTCTATATCTCTGCATCAGAACATCATAGAGACACGAGGGTTGGTTTGTTTCACTCATAGGTTAGAGTATTATCAAGTGCAGATGCCAAGCCACGCCCATAGCAACCAAACATATTAGCCTAGCAACAGTTTAGCAATATGTATATCTCTGCATCAGAACATCGTAGAGACATGGGGATTGGTTAGATTCATTCGTGGCTTAATGTGTTATCACTCTAGTGCCCAGTTCCGTGGTTTGCCACAAAGTATCATGAATGAACTATACGTTGTTTTGAATAAAATGTTCTGCCAAGTAAATGTGCATTTAATTGATCAATTTTTACATATAATTCTTCTAAACTGGTATCAAGAATTGTAAAATTTCCACTAATATTAGTATACAGAGGTTCTATATCCTGGAATGTTGGTATTGTAACAACCTCACTTCTCTTCTTTCGTCCACTCAGCGTCTCTTTGAAATTGTAATTTTAGGGCGTGTATGCAGATGTCACACGAGTCAGTCTGACGTCTGCCAGCTCTTCCTGTAGCATCTGTTCACACCCAGCGCAGCCGCCTCGGACAATGACCCGACTGTCTGCGTGCAGGTCTGTGTGTCTCTTACCAGCGTGTTGTTATTATACAGTACGTCAGCACTATGCTCTCCGCTCCATTGTCTGTGCAACTATTGTTTGTTTACTAGACTGAGAAAAGCACAAAGACGGGAACAGATGCTTGTCTGCACTTCCGGGAGCTGGCATCCCAAATTTGGAAGGCGGGGTTTCATTGTTTTGGGGGTCTTAAAAAGGGAAGTTCCTTCTGATTTTTGGGAGAATTCTTCGATGTATCTTGAAAGGGCAGTCCAACATGTCTGCGAACATTGAGATATCACGTACTCACCTTGTTGTTCCAAACCTGATTTTCTTAGACAAGTTTTTAAAATATTCTGGCCTTTTGTTTCTTTCCATTGAAAGTAAATGTGGACTGGTGCTGTCTTTAAAGTTACAAGATTACAGAACTTAATCGTGATTTTCTAATTATGTCACACTGTGGTGAGCACTTAACCAATGCAATCTAATGACAATTCTCAAAGGGATAGTTCATCCAAAAAATATTATTCTTTATACGCCCTGATGTCATTCAAAATCTGTATATGACTTTCTTTTGTGGAACATAAAATATTTTGAGAAATGTCTCAGTGGTTCTGTGTCTAATGGAAGTTAGTGGGGTTCAATGTTGTTTGATTACCAACATTCTTCAAAATATCTTCTGTGTTCAGAAGGACAGCAAACGTCCTTATTCAAAACTATTATAATGGTAAACAGTGGCTAAAAATTATTTTGTGCAAGCAACATTTAATTTGTGAATTATCCCTGAAAGACACTAAAGCATATTTGGCATAATTTCTAGCTTTTCACACAGTAAACTCAAAATAAAGTTACTTCCTTAACAAGAAAACACCAAAATAGAAAAGCACTGACGAAAAACACTTAAAATAATAAATAACACATTACAGGGCTCCTTTTCATCTCCGAGTGGCCAGTTTTGAAAGCGCATGCTCCCTCATAATGAGAGAAAATGAGAGAGCCGATTATCACGCTGATATGGGCTTTAAAATGGGTGGACTACATTCCCAGTGGCCCAGAGGACCATCGCCTGAGATCATGCATTGCCTTGGATTGACTCGCTATCAGCGTAGATGTGCTGGGAAGCCGTGCTTGCCGGTTGCCCTCATTGTTGATAAGGTCAGAGGTGTGGAGGTCTCTCCGAGAGAACAGGAGTGGTAAAGATCTCGCTGCTGGTGGCCTGATTTAATTTCGCCTTCTTAGTCTTTCTGAACAGAGAGGGCTGTGTTTGAAAGAAAAGTATTGAATGTCAACATGAGTGGATGCTGAGTTTTACTGCTGAGCTTCATAGAGAAAGAAATCTGCAAGATGGGAAACTAGACACAACTGCAAATGAAATTTGTTCCTTACACAAAGCTATTATATGACTATAATGCATATGACACAAGATGCTGTTGTTTATTTATTGGTTATTAGTATAGCATTATACATTGAATATAACTTGTTTGAATGGAAAACGGTAATTCAGATATTCTGCATAATACAGAGGATGCAGAATAATACGGGGTTGAAATGTTGTGGGTGAGTAAATTATTTTGGTAACACTTTACTTAAAGCCTTTCTGTATAATGCATTATAAAGGGTTGTCAAAGGTTATGATGCAATCAATTATTTTTACAGTGGTCATTATTAGACAAAGGGTTGGTTGTTGACAAAACACTTTCGTTATATTTTAAAATCAAAAACAATCAAGGGACGATGTAGGGAAAAGAAATAAATGAAGTTCATGAAAAATGATAGTTCCTATACTGTAGATCATTCGATCATCACATTGATGAAATCCTGCACAGTTAAAGTTGTCATGAAACATTAATCTACATTTTGAAGTGATTTGAATTTCCAGAGAGGTTTATTTTGTTTGAACAGTGACGTAATTACCAGGATGTTCACACTCAGGGGATGAGATCTTTTTTATTTTGACGGATAGGAGTGAGATAAGCTCAATTCAATTCATTTTCTCAACCTTTGGCTTTGAAGATAAGCACTTGCATCAAAGCTACTGCATGCTTCACTGCTCTGTGCTGTAATTGATGTTGGTTTTCAATTATTTCTAGTGAAATAAACCATTACCACCAGACGGACACTTAGATTGCCCCAGTTTCACTCTATCACTGCCAAAAACACATTGCATTGCCCATTGCACAACTGAACCTTGACCTCCAATCGAGTCACAGAAGACTTCAGATTCAGTATGCACACTCTATGATCTTTTCACAACATTTTACGGTTTACACAATTTAAAATAAATAACGTATACATAGTGCCGAAATAAGTTATGTTTAGGGATGTAACGATTCACCGTGAGCCGGTTGAAAATCGGTTGTAATGAGCAACGATTCAAATCGGTTGAGGCTTGAACTGAATCGCGATACATTTTTTGAACAGCAGGGGCCGCTATTTTCACTGCAAATCTAAACGTGGATGCTGATATTTCTTAAATGCAAAAAAATCCAAGAAAAGCACATACAGTATTAGTTTGTTTATATTAAAGAGACTTTTTCTATTATTAATTTGTTATAAAATTGCAGTTTAGTTTTGTTATTTGAAATAAAACATTATTTTATCATACAAAGAAACGTGAAGCATTTAAGAAATAATGCAAGGGAAGTTGTTCATTTCTAATTTGTTTCAACTCATTTTTTCAAAATAAATCGTGAGTAAATCGTGACTAAATCGCATCGTGAGATCAGAATCGTGACTCGCATCGCATCGTGAGCTGAGTGAATCGTTACATCCCTAGTTATGTTTGATGTAATTATAATATGATGGTCATGATAATGCCACTTTATAGTAGTCATCAAATGATACAAAATCCTCTTAAATACAGTGCTGATGCGTGAAGGCACATCCCATGAGGATGCAACAACACAATACAACACAACAGCTATTGTTTTCCACACGCAAACGTGCTGAGTTGTAATTTATTAGAGCAGGTGAGTCAGACTGAGGTAGATCGTGCAGACAGAGACAGAAATAACCTTTTGTTTGTTTGTTAAAACTTCTCCGCTGATTAAACGACTATGATACGTGACTGTATAATCATCACATCCCCTAAAGCAGAAGAAGATGAAGAAATGTTCATCCATTATAATGTCTTAACACTCAATAACTTCAGGTCTTGCTCTAGAGACCAAAGTTTATTAGACTTTGTTATTTATAGATACGCCCCATGGTTGATTCAACTATATTTTCTAGGTTAATTTAAACCACTGGTTGGGTTTGTCCATTTTACCCAACCATGTGTTAAGACATTGAGCATTGAATGAATTATTTTTTCCACATTTTGGAGTAATTTTGCATCTTCCGCGTAGTGACCCTTTGACTAGAACTTACAGAAATATTGCCTTGAGGTCTCACCTGCCCTTGCTATCCTGAGCTCTAATTGGATGATTGTTCGTCATTATTCAGTCCATTTATTTGTTTATTTATTTTTGTAAAAAATACATTTCTCTCCACATAGCCTAACTTATTTCAGACATTCACACATGGTTTCAGATCAAATAATGAAAAAGTAAGACCATATATTTTTGAACGGTAGTGTTGAAAAATAAAATAAAATACACAAATAAATGTAAATCAAATGTATATGTGCACGTGCTACTCTTGTCGGTGTGCCTGCATTTTATCATCTTCAATAAAATGCACGATCACAAGATAAACATATCTTCCTGCATCAAGTGTCAGGGGACAGTGCAGTTTTGTTTCATCCGGTGCGCGGGAGAGGAGGGTCGGGGGCCCGCGCTGGCGTCTGGGAGGCTGCGCGTCTCCGCATCCCTGCGCGCACGTAGGATCATCTGAATGAGCGCGTCGGGATGTGGGAATCGGGACTGAGATGCTGAAGATAACGAGGTTCCTGTCTGTCTCCGTCTTGTGTGGCTCATTGCGTATAAAATCATGCCTGCCTCTCATACTGCAGTAGAGTTGTGCAGGTGTATCAGAGACTCCAGTGGCAGATGACCGCAGACATGGCCATACAGAGACAGTGTGGACTTCTCCTTTTGTGCTTTACATTTATAGGTAAGAATGAATTTCCTCAAGTACTATTATTAATATAATTTGGCACATTTTGTGCAAAACCAGAACGTTTTGACTTGATGTTGCAATATACTTTTAGACCCCAAAAATAGTTTTGCTGATAGATTTAGCCCGCTATATATTTGTATTTTTTGTGCATATTTTCAAATTGTATTTAATATATATATAAATATATTGTAGACAATATACTAAATGTGCAACATTATATTCGGTTTTACAATGAATACCATCTCCTATTTAGATTTATGCATTTGGCAGACTAAGGCTCGATTCACATTTTCGCATCTAAAACCGCGCGGAAAACGCGAGCTGCGCTGTGTTCTCCTTTTTTCCAAAGCGCCTGGACTTTGCGCTCTTCATGGCGTCTGTCGTCGCTAAGCAACCATGGGCCACGATAGCCGTTGAGACGAGGAGGTATAAACAAAGGATATATGGATTATATGCACTGAAAATACCTCGCAATAACTCTGCTACTAGATTTAGTTATGCTGTGATCATCTGTGTCTCCATTTTCATTGATCTTGTTTATATTGGCTGGTTGGTTCTTGTCACATGACCTGCGGTGCGCTTGCGGCTTTCTGAAAAGTTGAGATTTTTTCTTCTCGATGCGGCGCCGACGCGCCTGAAAAAAAGACCGCGTCTCACCGCATGCTCGTCGCGACCGCGTCGCCCCCTATTTCCGCACGGCTGCCGCGCGTCTACATTTAAAATAACGAATATGCGCGCGGAAAAGACGCGAAATGTGAAAAGTGTTTTCTGGGATCAAACCTGATATTTGCATTGCTTATGCAGTACTCAAACAATTGAGTAATAGGCCTACTGATATGTTAACTACACTTTTACATAATAAAACCAGGCATGGGTAATTTTCATAAGGCTTTAAATGTGTTCGCTCAACTGGTAGAGCATAAAAAGCAATGGCGTATCATGGGTTTAATTCCTCGGTTTGGCTTAGGCTTATACAATGTATTTTAATAAGCTGGACGTCAGTTTGAATAACAGTGTCTGCCAAATGCATAAATGTAAAGTACAGCACTTTCAAGCTTTGTAGAGTGCTGCATAATGTTCAGAAGAATGCAAGTGCAACATGTAAAGATCAATTTCTTGTACAGAAAGCATCACTTTCACCTGGATGTACGGAACATAAATGGTTGACTTCTTTGTTGCTGGATGTGTTTTAAGGTCTATACAGGAAGAAGTGCTTTGTAAGGGAAACTGGTCATTTCCAATATTCATTTACTCTTTCCCTGTCCGTCAGCCAATAATATACATTTTAGGTCTGTTTTTAAAAACTCATGACTTGATTAACTGAACTCATAAACACATGTGAAGAACGTGTAATTCATGATTAGGGGTTAAATGTTTTATTTTATTGTAGATGCTAAAGTGGATATCATTACCAGTGACCCTGATGTACAGGTCGGGAGTGATGTTCTACTCTTGTGCAAAGGTTAGTGTGTGTTTTACTGGATGATTTGACTATTAAATTGACTTTTTTGTAACACTTGAAGATGATGACATTGCATAGATTAAACTGGCCTCTGCAATAATGCTGGACTTCTTTCTTTGCTGTTTTGCAATGACTTAAATAACCCAGATGGTCTGAATTTTAGTGACTGTATAAGTCAGATTGTGTCTAGTTCACATTTTGCATGATAACCAGGAATATTCAGATAATTTATGTTTATTTTGTTTCTATTTTCAAAACACCATCACAGTACTTTTAACTAATCAGATATGATGTTACTTTTTAAAATAATCAAGGGGATTTTCTGGCATTTATTTCTTCTTCTTTATGTTGTGTGGTTGAATAAATTCAGCTGACGCAGAGGGAGATATCAGCTGGTTAAAGGATGCTGAAGAAGTTGATGAAGATCATCATTTAATTGAGAAAGTGGATGAATCATCAAATAAACTGAAGCTGAGGAACATCCAGTTGACTGACAGCGGGGTTTATACCTGCGTGTTTGAAAATGATCACGGCACCCGGAGAAGCCAATACCAGATCTATGTGTATCGTACGTTTCACATTCTCCTGCTTTAATACAGAGCACCATTTAAAGGGTGTACACCCAGGAAAAAATTACTTTCACAATCTTCCAAACCTGTAGCCTATGCTGTTATTTCTTTCTGTGAGAATTTCTAAAGAATCCGTTACATCAACTTTACCCAGTCTGTCAAAAGACAGTGGACATAATGCTACGGATGTTTAGGCTTTTTGTTTCCATTTATGCCTGACAGAGATGCTCAATAGGGTAAAAAATCTAATTTTGTTATTTTCTAAAATAACAGCATTCAGGTTTGTAATGATGGTGAATAATCAACATGTGGTTTTCGGGTCTGTGGGACCCGTTTTCAGTGTTTACAACAGAGAAGATGGAGATAAAGTGATGAATTGTTATTTTCAACTTCAGACATTTACATTTATTAGTTATTTATATTAGATATATTTATTTTTGTTACATTTAATAGATTTATTTATTATATAAATGTATATATAAATTAATTTATATATAATTTATATATAAATTTACGCATATCATAGATTACATTGACATTTTTTAAATAAGATCAGTGTAATTTAACAAAAGTCAATGACAAATATTATCAGTATATTATCCATATATGGTCATATTTTTACCAAACATTATAACTCACTCATATGACATTCTATCTTACAAACAGAGGCACCGGACTTTGGCACCACGAGGACCTATCATGAATTTCTGGTGAACCAGACAGTGAACATTCCCTGCGTGGTCTCTGGGAAGCCGGAGGTGGAAGTTCAGTGGTATCGGAACAATCGCATCATTAATGATGACGGTAGGGGCGACGGCCTCACTGTAGGTTCTTCCGATCATTCATGTGGTACGGGGTCTCCACACCTTCCTAACTCTCTGTGATGCCTGTATATGGCAGAGTGAAGGAATGGCGATGGTGGACAAACGGGGTGAGCGGGGTCTGTGCATTTATTGCCTGACCGATTTGAAACCAAATCGAGAGATGTTTCTCACCAGAGGTCGGGAAACATCTGTGAACAGTTTGTTCCATCTGAAGGTGAAGCCTTAAGAAAGCAGATCTCCAAAACATTTTGCCCTGCCCCATCTCAAGTAAACTCAAACGCCACCATTGACAAACTTATAGAAATAGTTCATCCAATAATGTGAATGTTTTTGTTGTTTACTCAAAGCTGTTTGTCATCACTTTTAGATTTTTTTGTTTTTAAGCAATGACAAAGATCACAAACTCCAACAATGACTCCAACAAATGCGTCATCATCAAATAGTCCAGTTGACTTTGAGTCTACTAAAGCCACACAATCTCTTTGTGCAACACAAAAACAAACATTTAGATTGTTATTCCCTGAAGATCTAAAATGTTACTGTTTATATTGAAAGTGTATGATCACATACAACATTTGAACATAAACGATCGCAGTATCAGAGACTTCAAAAAGACTTCAAGGACTATTTCTGAGGTGCTTTTTGGTCTGTGTTGGAGCTTGACCATTTTTGGGTGAACTGTTCCTTTAAGCGTGCATGTGGGCTTATAAAGGCTTCCTCTCATGAATCCAACGTTTTGGCTCACTTTGACATCGCTCGCTCTTCATGTCTTCCTCTTTAGGTCGTGCAGGTATAGGTCAGCTCAAAATCTTGCCCGATAGATCCTTGCAGATTGTGGGAATTCAACAGGAGGACCGTGGAACGTACACGTGTGAGGGCAGAATCAAAGGACGTCCCATCACTAGAACCCTTCAGATCTCTGTTGTTGTTAATGGTGAGGATTTAGCAAAACCAATAATGTTACCTCAGGTGGTTTAGTGTGGCCAGGTTAAATACCTTTTTTTAAACATCTCATTCTGTAGAACCACCAACTGTGCTGATTCATCAAGAAAGGAATAGTGTTTTTGCTGGACCCAACACCAGCGTGTCTATAATCTGCCTGGTGAAAGGACAACCAACCCCAAGTATCACATGGACAACGTACGTATATCAGCAGACAATGCTATGATCTTTGTTTCACACTGTGATCCTAATTTGTTTTTCTCTCCTCACTGAGCATATTTGTGTTGTATTAGATAAGTTGACTGTATATTTATTTCCCCCTCAGCCCGTCCACTTCTGATAAGTCACGTTACAACTATAACTCTGATAAGAGTGAGCTGACCATCTCCGGTGTAACCAGGAGTGATTTTGGAGAGTATGTCTGCACAGCTACCAATAAGATTGGAAACAACAGCGCCACCTTTATTCTGGACGTCTCAGGTGAGATGCAAACCCATAAACACAATGGCCATTTCTCAATATGCATTCTTCAGCGGTCTTGTTTTGTGTTCTCGCTCTACGGCATCAATAACCGTCCGGTTCCAGTACTCAAGAACACAAGAACAGAGAACGTATGAAAGTACCCGGATGTGTTTTTGATGTCAAGGATGCATCGAATGCAGCCTTGCGCGCGTACAGAACCCACTTGAGGTCCCAGAAGTCACTGCGGCGAGTCCATCCAGGCTGCCTCGCAAGACCGGTCTCACAAGTCCGTTCTTTGCGTTCCTGAAAACCTCAACATCTGCAGTTAACCTTTACATGCAGACACTAGTTGAGTAACTAAAAAATAAGTAAAACAAATAACAAAAGGACAAAACAAAGAGGAAAAAGTTCCCACATCACATCATCAAATCCATCCATCAATGTGAAAAAATATGTAAAAGAAATGTGAGAAAAAACTCTTGGTTTCAACTCAAGTCTTATCATTATGTTTTCTTGCTCAACTTTTTTTTCACTCAGAAACACTTAAATTGTGAATGTCCCAGTTGTTTGTTTTCATCTCTATTTTATTTATTTTATAAACTGTGGGAAACTGTGTTTGGAAAAAGGTGAGTGCCAAGTAAACATTTTGTTATTGTTGAATTTTGGTGTTTATTATAGTCACAAACACAGATATGGTGAATTTGGTGTCATGCAAGCAGATGGCTTTCATTCACAATTGACAAAAAAACAAACTAAATCCATTCTGATGCTTTTGGGACATTATCATACTTGTTTATAAATCAAAATGTACTTCAAATCAAATCCCTTTCTTGTCACTCAACCATATACACAAGACAGTATGTGAAAAACTTGGGTGCAGTTCCGACCAACATGGCAGTATGACAGATATGTAGATTACAAGTAACAAGGAACTACAATACTTTACAGTAGACATTTCTTGTACAAGTGTTTAACCATAGTATTTAAAATTTTGTCAGCTTATTTTTAATATTTGCTCATGTCAATATTCTGAACTTTCAGAAGTTATGCTGAAAGGTTGATGATAACTTGCGGTAAATCTGTTCTAAATAGGGTCACAATATTCCTGAACAGCACTGGTTCATTGTTCTTATCCTCTTGATTATTTTCAGAGCGTCCTACTGTAGTTTTGGATCCAAGCAGGTTGACCATCATTCCAGGCGAAAGCGGATCTGTGCTGTGCAATGCCACCGGACATCCAACACCAACCATGCAGTGGGTCAAAAAGAGCAACCAAGTAAAAATGGTAAATACCTCTGCTCAGTTTTGATTTTTTTGCCATTTCAAATCATTTCTAATTTTATAGTGCTTTTCATGGTACACATGGTTTCAAAGCATGTTTTGGTTTCAAATTTATTTAGAGAATAAAAATGATTATCACGTACATTTATCATCATTTACATTTGTCAACTATTATGTGTATAATATGTTAGTCATGTTTAATGATAATGATTAGCGTGTAATCTTTAAAAAAGAAAAGTGAGGTTCATAGTACATCTGTGTTCATCTTTGCAGTAAATTGGGCCATTGGATTGTAATTGGGTCGTAATTTCCTTTGCTGGTCAGGGGGAGTTCTGTAAGTTTGACCCACGTGCTCATGTTTTCATGGCTCTTAATGACCTTTTTATGTCTTTTCCTGTGCTGTTTTCATGAACACATGGGCAGACCAGTGTGATGGGATCTGAGCTGATTCTTACAAATGTGACGCCCTCTGATGGTGGCTTCTACTCCTGCATAGCCAGCAATAAAGCCGGCACAACCACAGAAGACTTCCAGCTTATAAGTAAGAGCCAAGACTCTTGAAGGATAATGATGTAGAATGCATCAATCTCATCAGGGATAAACAATATAACATTTGATAAACGGATTTAGAACCCCACCCTTCAGCTTACAAAAATGCAGTTTATCAAAGTGTGCTATATACTTCTTTTAACTTAAAATAAGAAAGAATAATTTCAGTATACTCTTTATACTTTCTATGTACAGTACGTATATATTTTTACAAATATGGTGTACTTTTATATATTTAAATGAAGTATTCTGAGTTGTATTTACTCTTTTGATTCAGCAGCATATACATACTTTTTTACAAAGTTTTACATACTGTCTTAGAAACTTACATGTTCAAGTTTATATATAGTAGTAAAGATAGTTCACTTAAAGAAAACTTATAAGTATACATGTAGTATAAAAACAACTAAACTGGTAGTTTACTGAGAGTATACATCAAAGTTTACTTTCATAAACTAAAACAATGTGCTACAAGTATTGAATTAGTAAACAGTATATCTATAAGTTCACTTGGAGTATAGTTGCAGCACAAACGACAAACATAGTTGTATATTCAGTTAAAGTATACCTATAATCAACTAAAAATTGTTCATTAAGTCTTAAATGGTATTGAAATAGTACACTAACTGCACTATTACAGTACAGCATTTACTACATAAAGTATACTTACAAAATTTACTTGAACTTTATTTAAATGTACTTAATAAAATGAAGTTGAAGTACAGTATACTTATTTTTTGTAAGGTCCTAAACAGAATTTTCGAGAAATATTAATACAGTGCTGTCTTGCAAGAACTGTAATGATGATAGGGGTAGTCTATAATCACACAATATGATTATATAGTTCTAATTGTATTTTCTACAAATTTAAATAAATATACGTTTCTCTCTCTCCCTCACAAGCCTGGCCTGGGATACCCACTGAGTTCAGCGTGGCTCCGGGACCCTCATCTTCTGTCCTCATTCAAAGGGTTAAAGTGCAGGACGGAGGCACCCCCATCACCTATTACATCATTCAGTGGAAAAAACCTTCTCAAGACGACTGGGGTCAAGTTGATGTCAAGTCCACAGGTAACTTTTACACTGTTGATCAAAACTCTTCTTTTGTTGCTTTTGTTGGAATCTCGAATTCTGTGAGATGAAAGTGATTACGCTTGCAGATCCTTTGATGATCGAGGGCCTTGATCCGTACACAGAGTACTCCATTCGATTTGCAGCTAAAAACGCTTTCTATCAGGGCAACTTCTCCACCAAGCAAAAGATTTTCACACAGTCACATCGTGAGTATTGCCACTGTTTTCTCATCTCTGTTCATCTCATTTCACCTGCAGCTGACACACCTGTTTTAATTCTTATATCACAAGAATATACCTTCATAAAAATAGCTTTTATGAATATAATTGTGCTTTTTTTATTGAAAGGCCCACACAGAATCTGCACTCTTGCAGTTGATACTGTATGAAATAGCCTGAACTAAATAGTTGAAAGTATCTTAAAAAGCATTAAATAGCAAAAAAACGGAATAAATTATCATATAAATTCGAACATAAAATCTTAAAATGTCTTACCATTTAACATATTTCATCATACAAAATCCATTCTATTGATTTTCCAATCATATGAGTGCAGAATATCTGGAAAAATCTGATATGTAGGCCTACTGTGAAACTTTTTTTTTGCAGCAGGTTTGCCAGTAACTTACTGTAGATTTAATTTACACTTTAAATTTACCTAATCTTATATTTTCTGTCATAAAATAAGATAAGACTAAATATCTTAGGTTACTTTTCTTGTTATGTACACGTATCATAATTGAAGAAGTTTTAAAGATATTTTCTAGAAAACAAGACAAAAATGCTTAGGAAGAATGACCGTTTTTGCAGTGTTGCTGTGCTAATGCCAGTAATGAGACCAGTCTCTTCTTGCTTATTTTGAATCTCAAAAGTCAAAGTGTTTTCATTTTAATTAAAGTAAAGTTTCATTCAAATCGAAGACAGAACTTGTAGGAAAATTATTAAGTAGTAATTAAATCTACAGTATGTTACTGGCAAACCTGCTGCAAATCTACAGCAAAGTTTTACAGTGTAGATTCAGTTAGGGCCAAACCTTGTCTTTGTAACATGCCAAAAATAGGAAATATTGATTTATGATTGATTGATGTATCCTTGCATGCTGTCATTCTTATCATGCATAAATGTATGTTTGCTCATCAAATGTCTTCATGATTTGCTTTCATTACCCACGCTGCTTCTAATACCAAATGTCCATTCCTGCTTGATGATGATCCTCCTCCATGCTTTACCTCCTGCTGCTGGTCCATGGCCCGGTCCATTGCCTTATTCTGACATCCTCTGTAGATGGTAAATCTAAATCTTTGAATGCATATCTCCAGTTGATAGGCTAAACGCATGCCTAATTGTTTACTGTGATATAGAGGTGTGGAAATGAGTTTGCCTTTATACTTAAAACGCTGAAGGAAACCTAGATAGAGTTTTAGTAAATTCACATTTATCAGAGATCTTAACATTAAACAATGTACTAATGGTTTCCTTTAATATGATTTTCATACCTCCTATATCTTGGTAAATGATTTTGGAGCTTATCCACTGGATTGTTAGTTTATTGTGATCAAATCCAACATTGTTTTATGTTCTTGAGTGGCCCAACCAGCCCTAGTAGATCTAACAATGTTTGAACTGTCAACAGTTTTCAGAGAAATCAACCAACTAAAAAAATATGGCGCTGTATAGCACTAAAAGTGGTTCTTGGCTCGTAATCATTCCAATTTAAGTGCATGCTATATAGAACCATATCTTGGTGCTTCAGCAGTTCTTTGGAATGACTGAGGCGCTAAAGAACCATACAGTGGCTTAAAGGGTTCTTTATACGGAAGTGGTGTTATATAGCACCTCAGTCATCCCAAAGAACCATAGAAGAACATTTAAAGAACCTCTGAAGAACCACTGAAGCACCAAGAAGTGGTTATATGATTACGAGCCAAGAACCACTTTTAGTGCTATATAGCACCATTTTTTTTAGAACTGACTTTCCACATTAAGTAATAGAAGAAAATATGTTTTTTAACTTTAATAGAACAAATGGCTTCTGTAAATCTGTTCAATGAATTGATTCAGTAATTCATTGTTCACAGTAAAAAAGTAAAACAACATGCCTTGATTAAGTTCAACTACATTTTATTGTGTAGTATTGTGTATCATTAAAACATGAGTCCATGTGTTTTGAAATCGCAGTTTCAAGTGCGACAGAAAAATTGGGTGGAAAAATAATGGATAAAACTTGAGAGGTACATGTTCCTCTTATCTGATGTTTCCTTATCTCCACATTCAGGAGAACCTAGCACCCCTGTTCTCTCTCTGAGCGAGAAGAAGTTAGAGAAGAACTCAGTCTCAATCCCCATTAAACAGATAAATGATGAAGGTTCACCCACCCTGCACTATGTTGTACGATACAAAATGGTGAGTCTGAAACTAAAATCTTTATTCATTTATACGGTACGCTTTTTTTTTGTGTAGGGCTATTAAATGATTAATCCCAATGAATCGCATCCGAAATAAAAATTTGCGTTAATGTACTGTGCATATTTATTTTGTATTATAAACACATATATTTAGGAAATATTTGCATGTGAATATTTACTGTATATATAATTTAAAATACTATCGCTTCAGATTACAACCCACATTTCATGAGTTTTGTATGTTATATTTTTCTTAAATAAATACATGCATGTGTATGTTTCATAATGAATATGCACAGTACATAGACATATATTATGTAAACACAAAATTTAATTCTGGATGCAATTAATTGTGATTAATTGTTTAACAGCCCTAGTTTTGTGTGATCCAGCATTTATGTTATGATTAAGTATAAACTTCAAATGCAGCTGTATCACCATAAACAAAAAATAACGATAATGCAAAATAACTTAGCTTTTACTTTCTGTCTGAATACCTGTAAAGCAAATGTAATGCTAAGCAATATATTGTGTCATATATTTGTAACAGAACAAGGAAAATGAGGACTGGACGGAGAAACAAATGCCTGGAAACCTGAGCAAAATCCATCTGCATAATCTCCAGTACAACTCGGACTATCAGATGGAAGTTTTTGCAGTAAACCACAACGGCTCCTCCAGCTCTACCCATGTTAACTTCACCATCCCTCAACCTGGTAAGATTGATTAAAGCAAGCCTAGAAAAGTGTCAAATGTTTTTTTTAAATGATGAGATTCTTTATATTGTTATTCAACCTCTGAAACATTATTGAGCATTTTCTCTCTCTCCTGCAGTTAGTCAGCCGAGTTTGGGTAAAGGTGGGGTTGTGGGCATCGTCATGTTCATTTTCCTGCTGCTGATGCTATCTGTAGATGCTTTCTGCTGCTACACCAACCACTGCGGCTTGCTTAATTTCGTTGCTCGTAAACTATTTGGACACAAAGAACCCGAGTCTAAAGGCATGGATGAAGAGGCGAATAATGTGTAAGAAAGCTTTTGGTTTCATTACTGCAAAGCAAAGACAAACTATATGTCGTAGTTTTCCTACAAAGAATCATTGCACATCATGTTAGCTTGTGTTGAATAAATCTGATTTCATCAGATTGCACGGAATTATTTAAAGGAACAGGTCACCCAAAACTCGAACTGAGCCAGATTATAGCGCTGTGTGACCTGAATTTGCATCATTGCTTTTATTAATAATATCTTTTACACATGACTTTCAATTTTGAGTGCACTTTTTCTTTAAGTGTATCATAGCCATTGTATAATGTTATTCTTTCTTGTTAAAAATAAAAAGTCTTATTCTCACTCTCAACTGGAATTTAATCATAATGGCAAAAACATTTTTACACTGTACAAATGGAACATATGGCTCTCTATCTGTTTCCTGTGTGATTTAAGTCCACGTGTGTCTCTCCATACAGAGACGTGAAGTTGAGTGGGCTTGAACTACCACGAGGCAGCATCCCCAAACTTCAGGCACCCAAAGGGGCAGTGAATGGCGTTCATTCAGAGGTCACGTGTGACAAAGCACCTCTTACCAAATTCGAGTAGGTGCCAATCTCAAAAGGGTGGATGCAGAGTATCAAATCTGTCATCCACAAAAAATGGCATGTGGGTTTTATGCTGCAGTGTATTTGAAGAACACTGCAGTATTGGAGATGTTTTGGAGATGGAGATGTATTGTTTATGTACGATTCGGAAAAGACCAAAAATGAACATTTTGTCATCATTTACTCATTTTACACTGTGTCTACACCAGACGCGACCGGCGTGACGCAACAAGACAACGGCTTGCTCTTAACGCTGGATTCACATGGAGCGTCAGCGTCAACGCTTCTCATTTACTTTGAATGGGTGACGTCATGTGCTGCCGAACTGAATTGTGGGTCTGTCAGCGTCGCTTCACTGGCGTTGCTTGCGGCAAGAAGTTGACCATTTCTCAACTTTTCAAGCGCCAACGCAGGTGTCAGCCAATCAGATCACCTTATGCAAATAACCAGCAGGCGCTAGCCAGATACGTTCATGCAAGACCGGAGGACAATTTAACTGGCTGTTGTCACTATGACGATCGCGTCGGCCACGCTTCAGACACGCCCTCCGTCAAGCGTTAACGCTGACGCCCCGTGTGATCGGAGCGTAATGGGATTGTCGTGTCGTGTCGCGTCGCGCCGCATCCAGTGTGGACAAAATTTAAAATTAGGTTCTAGCGCGTTCTATTGTCTTTTACCGTGTCGCATCACGCCGCGTCCGGTGTAGACACGGTGTTAATGTCGATGACACAAACCAGACATTTAATAATCTCATTTTGAGTTTTAAGGAAGAAATCGATTAAATATGGGTTTAGTATGATAATATGAAAATAAATAAACAGTGAGAAAATCTTTATGTTCAGGTGAAAATTTTTATAAGTCAAGTTGTAATTCGTTATTTTTCCTACTGCCATTTTTTAATCCTTTACCTCATGTGATCTTGTTTATGTCTCCCCCAAAAAACCTGTTCAAACAACAAAGCACACGTGCACAGAAAGCAGCTTCAGAATCTTTCTGTATTTACTTTCAGAATAGCATGTGAGTAATTACGCCTGTAGAAACAACTTTTGTCTTTTTGTAGGAAAAAACCAGACACCACTGATCCAGCTACAGAAGCGTAGACCAAGAGGACCATCCAAATCTACCGTGTGAAGAAACTTCACATTCATCTCAGGTCGTCTTTTGGGCTTCAAGGTGAAGCGTGTCATTTTTTATGTTAAAAAACGTCTCCTGATGCGGTCAAGAACAAACATACAAACGTAAGCAAGACGACTGTGACTCACAGGAACGAGTTTGGACTTTGTGTTTTGTGATTGAGTTAAATATACACACACAGTTTGTGTAGAGATCCAGCACTGTATAAGTGACAACCGCTGCTAATGCAAGTTCAGGCAGATAAATGAGGAAAGCAGCTATTTCTCAGTCTTTACCTGAATTAAATCGTAGAAAAAAGTGTTTTATTACTGTAATACTGGGAGCATCATGATTCTCCGGGGCATTGCTACTGTTAATTTATTGCGCATTTAACATATGCTTGTAGAAAGAATTGTATATTACTTTGCATAAAGAGAAAAAACAACATTTATATTACGTTTTTATATAAACTTTTATATTTATATTTCATTTTATATTACATTAAATGAATAAATTTTTGATCTTGATATTAACTGTGGATGTAAATACAATTACATGCAGGCAGATGGACATGATGTATATAGACTTAATCATTTTTACAGTATATTGTATATATTATTTTTGTCATGCTTTTGCATTCATTGTAATGTATGACCCAATAATGACTGTATTCATTTATTCTGTGTTGTTAGTATCTTTAGTGTTTGCAAAAAAAGATGTATTCATCCCTAATGTTGAAACAACTACTGAAATGTGATGATTTTGAATAAAAAGAAAGAAATACAGTATATACACCTGCTTGCTGAAAATGATTATATGCTTAGATTTGTTCAGTGATCTTCTTTGTTCTTAGGTATGCTGTAGATCACTGTACTGTCCTCCTGACTGTTGTGCCGTGGTCTACAAAAAAAATCATACATGTGGTTTATGAATATAATATACTGCTGTCCGTAAATACTTAGATTAGAAAAGGCTGTATTCAAATGACACCATTGATATTGAGCAGTTAGTAAAAAATAATTATAATGTACTTTCCAACAGTCTTCTGTTAGCTTTGCAGATATGTTGATATGCATTTATAATAAAAAAAAGCAATTACTTTTCTGACACACATGATGTAGATATTAGTCTCTACTGATCTAATGATCTGAATCAGGTGTGATGGATTAGGAAGACATTTGTAGGATTTGGAAATCGATTGAGCTGTTTACCTGTCTGAAGATGATGGAGGAAGCATTAGATCTGCATATATCAGGTTGGTAACGTTTTCTTCAAATTGCAGTGATTTTTTCAGGTTTTCATAGACCTCCTCTGTGAATGTGACTGTAGTTGTCTGTTCAGAGCAAATTTACAGTAAGTATAGACATTTTTGCTTATTTAAACCAATAGAATTCAAGTTTGTTTAATTGAATACCTTTTCCGTGAACTGCTTCTTTGATATGAACTGCTTTCTCCTAAAGATGAGAACACAATTTACACTTCAGCTTTAAGGTGCAGTGTGTAATTTTCTGGAGGATCTATTGACAGAAGTGCAATATAATATACATAACTATGAGGTGTATAAAGACCTTATATAATGAAGCATTATGTTTTTATTACCTTAGAATGAGCTATTTATATCTACATACACGGGTCCACTTACATGGAATTCACCATGTTGTTTCTACAGTAGCCCTTAACGGACAAACTGCTCTACAGAGCGTGTTTCATAAATAAGTTATTTCCTTCGGCAAAGAAGCGAAAACGGGATGACATCTAAAGGGCTGTTCACATTATAACGATAACTATAACATTTTAAAAATAGTTATTAATTCAGGAGAATAGCGGGGTTCACGCCATAACGATAAAGATACAGAGAACGATATCATTGGGATCACGTTCAGAACGATTTTTTCCAGCAGATGAACGAAAAAACATACTGTCAGGCAGTTTCTGGCGGATAACGTTTGACTATTGGTGATCGCAACGCGTGTTTTATGTCTGGATTAAAGACTGTAGTGGTCGGAAAGCGGTGTGTTTACGGCGGGATATTAAACGCTTATGAGTTTAAGCAAGCTGGCAAAATATATGTTTTACATCCCGGACACGAGCGCACCTTCAGCCTTCAAAGAGAGCATCCAGCCTTAGCTGTCATAGTTTGGAGAAAAGTCTTTAAGGAATGAAAACGAAAGCATCAGCAGCAGGTCATCTACATTCACTTCAGTGACTGGGAACACTGTAGCGGGCTGTGTGTGGATGCAAATATAGGCCTAGTTAGTAACAGTTATCATTATCATTATAATGTGAATGGCCCTTTAGTCCTGTGTCAGCCGTAGTGCTTCAAAATGGATGGGTGGAGTGAGCCGTTGGTTGCAATTTACAACCTCACCGCAAGATGTCGCTAAATTTCCGACCTTTAAGACGATAAATTGATTGCATAAACCATCTTTAAGTTTAAATGCGTTCGTTTATATATTGTAAATTTTGGAAAATGAACACAACATTGGTGAGCTCCATGTTGTCCTGTTCACAATGTTATTCGTTTTAAAAAAATCTGCCTGTCTGTGGTCAAGTTACTGAAATAATGTATTGGGAAATAACGTTCATTCTCTGGCTTAAAGTTAGCACAACCTGAGCAGGGCAAGACTAAATGATGGGGGAAATGACCTCAAGGGCTTGAGTAATTGTTGTTCCATCCAAATTTCTGTTAAATTCAGGACGAGATTAACATTGTGTTCTCTCAGTATGTCATCAGTATATTATGACATAGAACTTGCTGAAATCCTCATCCACTCACCTTTTCATAAGACCGAAGATAATCAATGTTAAGGCAATTCCAAATAATAATGCAGCCATGGTGAACAGCAAGAAATGTGGACGATCGTGCACTAAAAACAAAGTAAATATGATTACCACCTATAGGACCACATAATGCAATGCGCTTGACTCACAAATGAGGTCGTATAACAGTTTGAAACATTTATTGTGAAATAATTCAGTAAGATAGATTTAAATTCAGAATATATAGACAAATTCATTATTCTTTATTTGTATTACCTTTAACTTTTAGTTCTATGACTGTAGAGCTCTGAGAACCCATGTCGTTCATGGCAACACAGAAGTACCGTCCAGCATCCTTTTGATCCACAGTTCTTAGTATGCGTTTACTATCATATCCCACATAAGAGACGTTTGTATCGCTGATTTTGAACCAGGTGTAGTTTGTCAAAGCAGGGTTGGCATTGCTTATACATTTGAGAGTCACTGAGTCTCCTTCCTCTATCTCTCCGGATGGGAAGATGGTTATTTGCACATTTTTTGGACTGTCTGTGGGGAGAACACATTATCGTTTGTAAAGGCACGGGATCTGTATTGCAAGGGAACACTGCAGTTGCTACGACTGCATAACAGATTGTGTCAGTATAGTGAAATCAAAAAGTTTCCTTTGAAACTCTGGGATTTCTCAATCACTGTGGTCATAGAGGTCAGTGCCAGTCGCGCTTTCAGGAACAAGTTGCAGGTTAAACGTGTACTTACATCTTACGTCAAGCAATGTTTCATTTGTTGCGGTTCTGTCGCTGTTGTTCAGACCGCAGGAGTAGTTGCCAAAATCCTGGTGAGAGACGGAGGAGAATGTGAACTCTTGCTCTGTGGCCTGCGGTAGCAGAAGTCCGTTTTTAAACCAGACAAACGGCCCTTTTCGTGGGGTGCAGTTTTCTGTACTGCACCTCAATGTGACCGAGTCCCCTTCATAGACCTCTCCATTTGTCTTTTGTGTATTCACCGTTACTCCGAAGGGCAGACCTGTTGATAGATAGATTCATCAAACGAAACATGGATAAAACAGGATAAATGGGGATTAAAAATAACACAAAAATGTCATTTTATAACGAAAGAAAACTGCAGAAATATTGCTATATTGTCATTGAGTAGATACAGTATATCAGTGGTTCTCAAACTTTTTTGTTGTAAGACCCCCTTTGTGTAGAGGGCATCGCTTTGCGGCCCCCCTAAATAAAGACTTATAATCTTAAACTTAAAATTTTAATTAAACCAAAAACATTCAGTTATACTATGCTGAAACATTAATTCTTTTGGTTGGTGGTCTTATTTTTCTGATGTTTAATTAAACAAAATTTATGATAAATTTCTATATTTCATGAAATTCCACTAAATACAGTATGTGTCCCCCTGCAACCATCAGGGGTCCCCAGTTTGAGATCCACTGCAGTATATATACGTTTACCTGCTACATTGAGATCAATGCCATTTGATCCAGTGAATTTTCCAAACTGATATTGTGTTTCAAAGCGAAAGAAGTATCTTCCAATGTCTTTTTTAGAGACGTTGTGTAATGTTAAGCTGCAGTTTCTGTCTTGGTTTGCAAACGTTGTTCTGTTTTTGTAACGTTTGTGGATCTCTGCAGGATTTGAGTGGTAGACAAACCTTCCCTCCTGTGAGCCGTCTTGTTTTTCATATGCTCTCGGCTTGAACCATTTTGAAGTTACAATTCTACCATACAGAAAGTCAAAAGAGCAGCTGAACTCAACAGAGGAGCTTTCAAACACACATATGGATTTAGGGCTGTATAAAACTGACCATGAAGCCACGGCAGCTGAAACAAACACAATAATTTTGTTACGATTTATTCAATGTCAAATGCATGTAACACAGAAATGTAAAAATCTATGATAATAACAGACAATGCATAGCTACCAATGCATTAGATATGACCCATCTGCATTCAGTTATTATTTATTATAACATTTATGTTTTGTCTGAACTATGGAAGAGTTACTTGAAAACTACTTAAATGAAGCTCAAACTCACCCGACAGAAAGAGCTGCATCAATATGCTGATGTGAAACATGGGCAGTCACTTCACAAATTTAATCTAAGTAGAATACACTCAAATTTTTACATGTGTCAGTTTTTAAGGTTCGGTATTACACAATAACCGGCCTTACGCAACAAACAGAAATTTCCTGTAATGTGACGCATAACTTCCTTAAACTACAAGAGCAGTAAATGTGTAAACTGAGGTGGCTGATTTTAGGTTCACAGCTTTCTTTAAAGGGGATAGTTCACCCAAAAATAAAAATTCTTCCGTCATTTATTCACCCTCATGTTCAAAACATGTATATGACTCTTTCGTCTGTGAATCACCAAAGACAATATTTTGAGAAATGTCTCATTGGTTTTGTGTCCATACAATGGAAGTCAATGGGGGTCAATGTTGTTTGCTGGCCAAACATTCTTCAAAATATCTTCTTTTGTGTTTTGCAGAAGAAAGTCACGCAGGTTTAAAAAATACAAGGGTGAATATATGGTGAAAGAATTCTAATTTTTTGGGTGAACTATCCCTTTAAAGGCTCAGCATACATGTTCACAGAGAGCAGGGTGGCCTGTCAGGACTCAATTTCCAAGATTGTCAAGAGAAGAGTGGCAAAGTATTTCAAATCCAAAGAGATGAGACACAATTAGCTTCATTACCATAAAGAGTGTTTATTGAGAAACATACAAAGTACTATGGCTACAATAGTTTAAATTCATGCCGATGAAACTATAAAATATCAAGATTAAAGCCCATTGCACATTGAGTCTGAAATTTGCGTCCGAAATTTCCGCACGTTAAAAAATAAATACGACCTCACGTTGTGTCAATCACATTTACACACTGCCTCCGAAAAAAATTCGGACCGGGTTCGATTTTCTGCGTTTTTCGCATCCGTCAAGCATTTTGAGTGGCCTTTTTTAACAATTCAGAGACACCGTACAAACGAGAGCCAAATACGAAAAAACGCATACGAAAATTTCGGACTGTATGTGCAAAGACCTTAACAGTGAGCATAAATGAAAACTACAACAAGCACCAAACAAATAAACACAAACTGTAAATGACAAAATTGTCATTAATTTAGAAAGCAAGCAAGCACAGTACATTTAAGCTATGTCATGACATGACATTTCCAGTCCTCCTCTTTGAAAAAAAGTCTGTATTTGTGGGTTATACAGTCCAGCATAATAACTAAAACTACTGTATTTAGTTAATGCAGCATCTTTATAATGCATCTTAAATGTAATTGTCATTTAAATATTCTGATAAATACACAAAACGACAACAAATGTACACTACAGTCAAAAGTTTGGAAACACCTATTTATTTATATTTTTTCTACCTTTTACAATAATAGTAAACTCAACTACTATAGGAGGACAACTGTAACTGTGGGAATTATGTTGCAAATAAAACCATCTAAAATAAATCAAAACTATGTTACATTTACGCAGTTTGCACTTTTATACAAAGCAACTTGTATTGCATGACATTTTTTTTCTGAGTATGTGCCGTCCCTGGGTTCGAACCCCTGAACTTAGAGTTGAGCTTCAGGAATTATAATACAGGTTTAACAGGTCTCGCTCTGGCTGTAACTAGTGCTCTGTTTTCTTTCATCCGTTTAAATAAAGATATGTTGACACAAATGTATTCTTGTCTCCAAAATGTTCAAACATTTAAGCAAAAACCTTGAGATGAAAAGATTTTTAAGATTATTCGAAACATTTCAGTCACGCGTTTCCAAACGTTTTGCACTTTACGCACAGCTCCAGTGAACGCACAGAAAATGTAAAAATCCTTCAACACTTCACAAAGCAGTAGGCTACATTATGAGTGTGTTATTCTGGTTGTATATCATATTGAAATCTAATGTGCATCAGATCAGCAACGGCAGTGGAAAGCCCGCATTATATCGGCAACATCACTCCTCATGAACAAGTATAATAAACAGTCAGCAAGAGGATTCAGAAACAGCAGACCAGTTACACAATTATAGAGTTTCTGATGTGCCAAATTGCGCACAAACTCGCGGTTAGTAACATAGAAATAAAAACTCGTAACTGAGTGCGGGAGGATGACAAGCGTGTAATTTATCAGCACGAGGAACAAACTGCCCAAAATCATTTTGCGCTTCTGTGAAGTCAGTGATATTGCGTGAGACAGACCCCTCCGTGTAGCAACAAAACACACAATGATTACTGGGTAGGGGATCCAACTCGCAATAGATCGGCGAAGAAGATTAAGATGCACATGATTCCTTGTCTTTGACCAAAAGATCAGAGGCACAAACCAGACGATAAAGGAAACCAATCGGGTGGATTTCAGCGAGTGGTACGTTTTGTACCAGTGAGGATGACAAACCAAAAGATATCTTTCAAATGCAATACATGCCATAAAATACATGCCGGCAATCAAAGAATGAATATATGCATTCCACAACATCACTGTCCATTTCAATGACAGTATAATAAGACAAATAATCTGTATGAGATCTGAAAGAATCAAATGAATCACAAAAACTGAAGCAGCACGGTGAGACTTGATGAGAAAACACAATGCAAACAGAGTTATGAGCACGGCTGGGACTTCAATGATGGAAATACTCCAGATGAACACAGAACGTACTAACATCTCTTTTTCAGAATAACTCCTGAACTCATACTCTTCGCTGTTTTTAACGGACGAATTGGATTCGTTGATGCTGATGTTGTGTTGTGTCATGATGTCAAACTCTTGACAGTAAGCACTGAAATAGTAACAAACCTTTCATCAGTTTTACTACGTGAAGATACATGTTTCAGAGAGACATCGAAGTCTGATAGCAAACGACACTTAAAATGAACCTCAAAACTGCATTTAAAATCATCAGACAGACAGATGTCACTTACCTGGAATCAGATTGTGGATGCACGTGTTGCTCAGCAGTAGATGATGCTGTTTGTGAGCATCACAATTTTATTCACCTAAATGAATGTGGAGAGCCGTTCTGTCAGATGAGGAGCTAAAATAAAAAAAACCAAAATGCATTAAACAATTACATTTGACTTTCCATCATTCATGCTTTTATCAAAACAATAAAAACAGAAAGGAAGTGCCTGTACAATCTACTGTATAGACTGACAGACAGATATCATGATGATGTTACCTGAAATCAGATTTTGGATCCAAATGTTGGTTTGGCAGTAAATGATGTTGTTTATGGGCTGTTCGCTATTCTGCAAACGTCATGTAAAATGGAGAGTGATTCTGTCACTTTATGATCTAAAACCTAAAAACTGCATTAAACATCATCATCTGTAGTGCACATGCAACCGCACGAATCAACATTAACACAAGCAATTATCAAACGAAACCCACAGCATAACGCCTAGAGCAAGATGTTTAAACAATTCAAAATTCAGTCTGTGGTGTCATATCAAAACATGTTTCCATAAGGCCAACAAAGAAAAACTTTTTTGCTATAAGGTATATTTGATATCAGGTGAAATCTGTGATCTGATTCAAGAAAAGTTCTTCATATTGTTATCAAATTGTGCTGTTGTTAGGTTTGTGTTTTCATAAAAGTATCATCAGTATTTGCACACATTCACACACTCAATAATGATGCTTGTAAAGCAGTATATTTTTGCCTCACTACATTTTTATTTATACTCTTTATTGTTCTTAAAGAGGTTAAATCAAGCTCGCACTGTGGCACTTTTGGCCAGGTCTTGCTGTTGCAGAGAATGACATGAATCCAAATAGGGCAAATCCAAAAGAAATATCCACCTGCTGTGGAGCAGAGGACAAGAAAATGAATATAGACAGAGACTAATTATATTTGTGGTTAAAGCATGAGCTAATGGTTTAAGTGATGATGAAAGTATCAAGTGCATTATGAACAAACACTGATGATAAATCCAAGAAAATGTACAACCACAAACCGCTATTTTAGTTTTCACAATGTTAATAGAGGAAGAGGTTTATTTGCAGTCAGTGATGATGTGTTTGGAGAAAAAACACAGCTAGATGATGATGTTTGATGCCGTTTTGAGGTTTTTTCAGACTATAAAAGAACCACAAATACAGTACCCCCAAAACAACATTACATATGTATCTGCCATGAAAATGGAATACAAAGTGAACTAAAAAGTAAGAACACACTTCAATTCTCTGCCCCATAAAGCACAACACCAGATTTTAAAAAATGTATAAAAACATTTATTAAAGTTTCAAAGTGCAAACATGTTCATTGTTTTCTCTGTAACAGCAGCATTAAGAAAGCAGGTATTAACACCACTATAGCGATGCCAAACCCAATCCTGCACCGGGGACTTTGTTCTTCACAGCATGCTGTTGAAAAAAGCAAATTTGTAATTAGGCTGCAACTATTATTATGCTGATCCAAAGTGTGAAGGTTAAACATTTCTAACTATTAAAGGACAATTAATTTGGTATACATAAGAGTTTAATTTCTTATAGAAATAGTTCATCAAAAAACAAAAATTCTGTCATCATTTATTCACCCTGATGTCGTTCAAAACCTGAATATGACTCCATTTGTTTGGAGAAATGTCTCAGTGATTTTGTCAGTACATGTGTCAATCGAAGTTGTTTTGTTCAGGAGGTTCAGAATTACATGAGGTTGAGTAAACTATAAAAAGTGAACTATTGCTTTAATATTAGTTAATGAGATAGGTGCCATAACCAAGTTGGTTAAACCAACATTGTTTTATAGCACAAAATTCAATTAAAAATAGTGATTTATAAATATGCTATATGTATCCATTCATAATATATTCATTAATTTAGTGTGAAATATATATATATATATATATATATATATATATATCAGGATTTCAAATCTTTTTAGGCTTAATTACTCACAACATTTTCTTCATTATCAAGTCGCTTTAGATGAAAGCGTCTGCCAAATGAATAAATGCACTTGTTAAATGAATAATACAGAATTATTCCTAATCATTTTATAGCTTAGTTTATATATAGAACTCAAAATATTATTTTTACAGAAATATATTGAAAAACAAATAAAAATCTATAGTTGTGAAATACCTGGATGAGGATGTAGTGTAACTGCCCTGCTGAACTTTTGTGACACCACATCCAGACTCATCTCTACTCTCACAGTTTCTGTAGAGTTCAGGTTCAAGGTGATGTTGCTCTGCAGTCTATAGAATCCTCTGCTGTCAAGTACAAGTGTTGTATTTTCATATCCCAAGGGTGCAGACCAAGTCACAACAGGTTGAGGAAAGCCATGAGATGAAAGACTGACGACGATATTCTCACAGAGATACTCAACTGCAATTTCAGGTTCATCATATGGAGCTCGAGGGGTTGAAAAAGATCATATTAGAAAACTGATTACTAAAATAAAGTGTGTAGTTTCAGCATTGCAATAATAATTATAATTGTGCTAAAGGCTCTACTAGCTTACTACTTACTGCAAACTTTTAAACGTGTTACCTCACTCACCTGCTACAAGCAGTTGCACCTTCTGTACATCATATGGACCGTTGTTGCATGTCACATAACACTTGTATTCTCCATTATGTTCTGGCTGAATGTCAGTTAACATTAGTGATGCATTTCCTGCTGGCAACTGGTCATGGAAGAGGGACGTTCGACCGTTGTAAACTTCACTCTGTTTTTCAAGCTGATCACTGCGACGATAGAAGCTGTGCACCACTGTATCACCATGCTGCCAGTTTATAACCAACATTTCAAAATCCATATTTGGTTTCACAGGAAACAGGCAACGGAGTAGAGCATCTGAACCTGGAGCAGCTACTATCTTCTCCACAGGAACCTCCTGAGAACTCCCTCTGGACCACAGTAAAGCACTGTGTGCTGAAGAGATCACATGAAAACAGTTGTGAAATAGAACATTATAACATTCTCTATTTCTTACTACTCTTACGGCTAAATCTTAATTTATTCTATTTTTGCTTAACAAATTTTTTTCTTTTTTGTTTTCTTGGGTGTTTTAACTTGACTTGACAAGGACAGTGTCTAAAACAAACAACAACAAAAAACACTGCAATCCACAATATTAACAGGTATCTGACTTGAAATGTGTCTTAGCAGAATGTTTTTATGTGGTAGAATATGTTGTGCATTATCTACATTATACACAATTTAATTAAATTGTTAAAAAAATACATATTTTGTTCAAAAATCATGTCTGTGGTGTTCCTACGATAGATGTTGCCCCTTTAAGAAAAGGGTGAAGTCTATTCATCTGATAACTTCCTGTGTCATTGCAGGTACTGGTTGATCTGAAAAGTGCATGATGAGAACATTCTTCCAAATATCTTCCTTGTGTTCAGCAGAACAAATTAGTTTATACAGGTTTGGAACAATCTGAGGGTGAGTAAATGAAGACAGAATTTTCATTTTTGGGTGAAGTATCCCTTGTTTCTCAGAAACAGTTGTGGCTGCAACATAGTTGCCAAGAAACACAGACGCAACAGTGGCGCAGTGATACTTAGACTATATGTAATGCGATCAGCAGTTATAAATCTGGGTATTTTTAAAGGCTTGGAAAGCAGCTCAACCAATCAGAATCAAGGACCAAAACTGACCATTTAGTAATCCAATTGTGGTAAATACAATCTTCCAAATTATTATTTCCAAAATGTCTCCTGATCTTGAAATCATCAAGATGGCAGCCTCCATTTGAGAAATGTCTGGATTTGTGTGAATTTGTCTTTTTACATCTCTTTTCTGTTTATTTTAGAACAAACCAGAAAATTACTTTAAACCATATACAGAAATTATATACATTTTTTTCGAATCTAAATGTTATTAAGCTTTTATTTTTTACTGGGTATAGCATATTAAGCCAAATTTAAATGCTCATCAGTAATTTTATTAAAAAGAAAAGAAATGCATTTTTACTAAATTCAGCCTCTCATTTGCCAACCTAATTGAAGAATGACCCATATAGTTTGTCATATTTTTGTTGTTAATAATAGACACTGCAAATGCTACTCTTATTTTATTATTGTTTTATTTCAGGATGTTGATTCATTAGCACTTTCCCTCTTAGTCACTCCACCCAGGGATTCCCCAGCGTGCTTTGCCAGTAGGCTACACACATGTGCACTTTCCGAAAACAGCACTAATTATTTCGATAAACTGCAAGAAAAAGAATTTGTATATACTTAGAATGCACTGCATGTTGTTTGCTTATTTTGCTCAAAANTCCGAAAACAGCACTAATTATTTCGATAAACTGCAAGAAAAAGAATTTGTATATACTTAGAATGCACTGCATGTTGTTTGCTTATTTTGCTCAAAAGCATGATACCCAGGTTGATCCTAATGAAACATCTCACATACATTTGTGAATACATTTAAAATCAGTAATAAAAGTATTATTGTGGTTCTGAAACAATGTTTAATGAATAACAAATCAACACTATAATTGATTTATGGAATCAGTTTAATTTAAAAATACGTTGTCTGTATCCAAAAATGACTGATCACCCCAACCCTAACTAAAAAAGATCATTACATTGTTCCTAACTAACTCTCCAGTACATACGCGCTTGTGTTAGTGATGGCCAACATACATAAAATAATTGTCATTTCAACTTATTCTGAATTTACAAAGTTTACAAAGCACATAGTAACGATACCGCCGGTTTTTTGTGTGAAAACCGCATGGTGAATGTTAACATACCCAATATGACAACAGTAACAGTCCTTAAAGTCATCGCCTGTAAAGATTATACAAGATAATATTAAACAATGCTGAAAAAATAAAGGATCAAGCAGACTGAATAATTATACATATATATAAGTTTAATCATACCACTGCAGCGTGCTCTGACACAAAAGAATGGGGAGCCCGAGGTGATAGAATAAATGTTCTTCTTCTTGATTTTGTACTGATCTTCACAGCATTACCGCCACCTACTGTATTGTATTTGTATTACAGTAAAGTCGCCACACCACCATTATATTGTACAGCCAAGTGCCCTGCAGGATCTTTTGTGTAGAGCCCCGCACCAGAAAATCGTCAGTCTTTATCGTCTGGCTCTTTTTAAACAGGTATAGTATGATATTGAATGTACCTTTGAGCTCAATGGCAATTGATCCAATATATTCTCCAAAAAGAAGAATCTTCTAATATCACTTTCAGTTGTTAAACAACGTGCAGTTTCTGTTTTGGGGTTTGATTTTGTTGGGAGGGCCAGCCAAGTGAAAATTCTTGCTTTCTGTAAATCCGTATAAAAAAATGGCAGCTACGTGAAATGCTGCAAGAATTTGACAAGTACTGAAGCATTTGCAAGGACAAATCTATTTTAAAACAGAAATATTTGGATGGAAGTTGTGATAACTATTGGATCTTCACAGTACTGGCAGCTAAAGCCCATCCGTGAGTAAAAAACAACGCAAGATTTCAGAAGATTTTATTAAAAAGGTTTATTGCACAAGTTTGTTTTGCTTCAACTGGGATTGATACCATAAGAGGGTGAGGTGATGGGTTGGAGGGAGCTACAAAAACTGACAGAGGCGAGGGAAGTCTTCTTAAGTGCAAAAAGCTTTAGCCTCTAAAGTGCAAAAGCTACATTAAAAATGTGTTCAACGCTTTCGCTGCAGCAGCAGCATTAAGACAGCAGGTATTAACACCACTAGAGCGACACCAAACCCAATCCTGCACCGGGGACTTTTTTCTTCACAGCATGCTGTAGAAAAAAAGCACATTTTTAATTAATTGTATTAGTTTTGTTATGCTGATCCACTATCTCACAGTGTAATCTTAAACGTTTCTAACTGTTATAGGACTATTATTTTGTAACACTTTCAATTAGGGTTAAATTTATTAAAGGCATTGTTCACCCAAATATAATAATTCTGTCATCATTTATTCACCCTCGCGTTGTTCAAAACCTGTTTATGACACTTTCTTCTGTGGAACACAAAAGATGTTTTGGCAGTGGTTTTGTATCCACACAATGGACGGGGTCAATGTTGTTTGGTTACAAACCAAAGTCATACAGGTTTAGAATGATATGAGGGTGAGTAAATGGTAAAGGAAGTTTTTTTTAGTGAACTAGCCCTTTAGGAGTAATTAATGCAATAGATGTCATGACACGGTTAATGTTATTACATTTTAATTTTCTATTAATGTTTGGTCATGATATATTAATGTTAATTTAGTGAAATATGATCATTTGAAAAGTCAAAGTGTTACCATTATTTTAAACAAGTACAGGGGACTGACTTTTTACATTATTTCTAATTATGTTGTTAAATCCTTATATTGTAAACACTTATGCCACTTTTCACTTTTACCTTAAGAGTCAGACAAATTAATAAATGTCAAGTCAACAAAATCTTTTATAGCTGAAAGAAAAACAGAAAAACCTTGTACATTGCTCTCCATGCATGAATGCAGTGGCATTGTAATACAGCTTTACATAATATTGTTGTGAAATACCTGGATGAGGATGTAGTGTAACTGCCCAGCTAAACTTTTGTGACACCGCATCCAGACTCATCTCTACTCTCACAGTTTCTGTAGAGTTCAGGTTCAACGTCATGTTGCTCTGCAGTCTATAGCGCCCTCTGCTGTCAGGAGTTAAAGTTGTATTTTCATATCCCACGGATACAAACCAAGTCACAACAGGTTGAGGAAAGGAATGAGAAGAAAGACTGATGACGATTTTTTCACAGAGATACTCAACTGCAATTTCAGGCTCATCATATGGAGCTTGAGGGGTTGAAAAAAATGTATTAGCATTTTTATTGTTTAAAATGAAAGGTGTAGTTTCTGCCCCTCTAATCGGAATTGCAATAATAATTGCAGTAAATGCACTACCTGCTTACTACTTACTGAATATTGTGTAATACACTGGATACTATTTTTAAGCAGTGCACATTATGCAACAATGTGTAACTTAACTTACCAGCTACAAGCAGATGCACCTTCTTTGCATAAAGACCAGAGTTACATGTCACATAACACTTGTATTCTCCATTATGTTCTGGCTGAATATCTTTTAACATTAGTGATGCATTTCCTGCCGGCAACTGGTCATGGAAGAGGGACGTTCGACCGTTGTAAACTTCACTCTGTTTTTCAAGCTGATCACTGCGACGATAGAAGCTGTGCACCACTGTATCACCATGCCGCCAGTTTACGATTAAACTTTCAAAATCCATATTTGGTTTCACAGGAAACAGGCAACGGAGTAGAGCATCTGAACCTGGAGCAGCTACTATCTTCTCCACAGGAACCTCCTGAGAACTCCCTCTGGACCACAGTAAAGCACTGTGTGCTGAAGAGATCACATGAAAACAGTTGTGAAATAGAACACTATAACATTCTCTATTTCTTACTACTCTTACGGCTAAATCTTAATTTATTCTATTTTTGCTTAACAAATTTTTTTCTTTTTTGTTTTCTTGGGTGTTTTAACTTGACTTGACAAGGACAGTGTCTAAAACAAACAACAACAAAAAACACTGCAATCCACAATATTAACAGGTATCTGACTTGAAATGTGTCTTAGCAGAATGTTTTTATGTGGTAGAATATGTTGTGCATTATCTACATTATACACAATTTAATTAAATTGTTAAAAAAATACATATTTTGTTCAAAAATCATGTCTGTGGTGTTCCTACGATAGATGTTGCCCCTTTAAGAAAAGGGTGAAGTCTATTCATCTGATAACTTCCTGTGTCATTGCAGGTACTGGTTGATCTGAAAAGTGCATGATGAGAACATTCTTCCAAATATCTTCCTTGTGTTCAGCAGAACAAATTAGTTTATACAGGTTTGGAACAATCTGAGGGTGAGTAAATGAAGACAGAATTTTCATTTTTGGGTGAAGTATCCCTTGTTTCTCAGAAACAGTTGTGGCTGCAACATAGTTGCCAAGAAACACAGACGCAACAGTGGCGCAGTGATACTTAGCCTATATGTAATGCGATCAGCAGTTATAAATCTGGGTATTTTTAACGGCTTGGAAAGCAGCTCAACCAATCAGAATCAAGGACCAAAACTGACCATTTAGTAATCCAATTGTGGTAAATACAGTCTTCCAAATTATTATTTCCAAAATGTCTCCTGATCTTGAAATCATCACGATGGCAGCCTCCATTTGAGAAATGTCTGGATTTGTGTGAATTTGTCTTTTTACATCTCTTTTCTGCTTATTTTAGAACAAACCAGAAAAATTACTTTAAACCATATACAGAAATTATATACATTTTTTCAAATCTAAATGTTAAGCTTTTATTTTTTACTGGTTATAGCATATTAAGCCAAATTTAAACGCTCATCAGTAATTTTAATAAAAAGAAAAGAAATGCATTTTTACTAAATTCAGCCTCTCATTTGCCACCCTAATTGAAGAATGACCCATATAGTTTGTCAGATTGTTGTTGTTAATAATAGACACTGCAAATGCTACTCTTATTTTATTATTGTTTTATTTCAGGATGTTGATTCATTCGCACTTTCCCTCTTAGTCACTCCACCCAGGGATTCCCCGGCGTCCTTTGCCAGTAGGCTACACACATGTGCACTTTCCGAAAACAGCACTAATTATTTCGATAAACTGCAAGAAAAAGAATTTGTATATACTTAGAATGCACTGCATGTTGTTTGCTTATTTTGCTCAAAGCATGATATACAGTGGGTACGGAAAGTATTCAGACCCCCTTAAATTTTTCACTCTGTTATATTGCAGCCATTTGCTGAAATCATTTAAGTTCTTTTTTTTCCTCATTAATGTACACACAGCACCCCATATTGACAGAAAAACACAGAATTGTTGACATTTTTGCAATTTATTAAAAAAGAAAAACTGAAATATCACATGGTCCTAAGTATTCAGACCCTTTGCTCAGTATTTAGTAGAAGCACCCTTTTGATCTAATACAGCCATGAGTCTTTTCGGGAAAGATGCAACAAGTTTGTCACACCTGGATTTGGGGATCCTCTGCCATTCCTCCTTGCAGATGCTCTCCAGTTCTGTCAGGTTGGATGGCAAACGTTGGTGGAAAGCCATTTTCAGGTCTCTCCAGAGATGCTCAATTGGGTTTAATTCAGGGCTCTGACTGGGCCATTCAAGAACAGTCACAGAGTTGTTGTGAAGCCACTCCTTCGTTATTTTAGATGTGTGCTTAGGGTCATTGTCTTGTTGGAAGGTGAACCTTCGGCCCAGTCTGAGGTCCTAAGCACTCTGGAGAAGGTTTTCGTCCAGGATATCCCTGTACTTGGCCGCATTCATCTTTCCCTCGATTGCAACCAGTCGTCCTGTCCCTGCAGCTGAAAAACACCCCCACAGCATGATGCTGCCACCACTGTTGGGACTGTATTGGACAGGTGATGAGCAGTGCCTGGTTTTCTCCACACATACCGCTTA